>NC_061840.1:28650512-28660512 GCF_019202785.1 Penaeus chinensis
AAGGGTACTCAAGCCCTACTGGAAACTAGTAATTTGCATATCATATAATGTGTAGGGGAGTGAATAACTTGTTCACCATTGCTCAAAAAGACTTCTAATCTTTGTTATCAAAGTGTCGTCTTCCAATTTTGCAATTCCTTTTAAATTTATATAGGATTATTGTTTCCAAGTTAAGCAATATTTTACTTTAAAAAAGGAAAGATTGCCTATATATTTCTTTTTTTTTTTTTTTCATTAAAATATCAGAAGATGAATTTGAATGACCTTTCCATTTTAAAATTGGATCAACAGTTTTGGGATTTTTTTAGTCTACCTTCTTGATAAAAAGCAATTTGAAGGTTGGTTATTTGCCAATTATTTTTACTATTAACTTTCATTTTGCAATAATAATGTTATATATAAAAAAAAAGCTCAAATGTGTACTGTAGAATCTGATCCTGTGAAAGAAACTTACTTGAGACTTATCTATGATAGGGGAGTTTTCCATGCTTTCAGGAATATGAAACTGCCCTTAACTCAGTTAACCCCAATCTCATGCCCATTGTTATTGTGATGGGGCATAGGAGACAATGTTGGGGATCACCCCTACCTTGGGCCTGAGCTAATTTTGCAAGGTCGTTTCTTCTCCCCCTTTCCATTCCCTTTTCTTCAATCCCTTCTGTGTACTTCCTAAGGTGTAAGAGCCATGCTGAAAATATAAAAGGCTGGCTTTGTGTCATTGTTGAACAGCCTTCAGGAGTCATGGGCATGGTATTCGCATTGTTATTAGCTTAGTTTTAACCCGTCATGGAGACCCAGGGGTAGATCAAGAATAAAAATTTCATACCCATATTAGGGGCATTAAGGCTTGCCCCTTCATCAACTAGCCTATCTAAATTTGACTTCTCTGGTTTCCCGACCTCTGCCTATCCTTTGATCATGGTTCCGACCACTGATACAAATACCCCCTCCTCAATTCTTGCTGTAACTCTATTCATTTTGAATCATTCACCCAGATTATTACTCAACCTTCAAGGTACACCCCTTCCTCTCTCCCAAAATCCTCCAATCCGTCTCTTCCTCCTGCACAGTCATATTCATTGTCTGCTCCCTCCTCCCTTATAATTACTCTTCATCCTTACTCTTTTCAGCCCAGCCAAGTGAGACTGGTTCTTTTTGATTCTTCTTACAACCACTTACTCTGACAATACCATGCTCTTCCGACAAAGTCCCCAAAAACAAGAAGACAAAGTGTCCTTTCATAGCCACTCTGATCGTTTATGCCTTGTAATAATTACATCTGAGTCCCAGGCTCATGTACTGTCTACTGTGACTGACCTCACTGGCAAACCTATTCCTGCCCAACCTTGCTCCTCCCTTAACCCTTACTGACGGGTTAAGAAAATTTTTAAAAACTCTACGCTTAAATCTTAATGGCAATGAGCCGACTTTGATTGCGGGAGTTCACTACATCAAGCCGAACCCCTGGCTCATAGTGCTTTGGGGCATTGCCACGGCGTACAGCCAAACTCCACAGATCAAGCGGTTGGTTATGACACTTCAGCGAGTTTATACTTGTACTGGAATTATTTCCATCTCCCTGGGTGATTGTCCTGTCTATGACATTGACTTGACCAAAAGCCACTGTAAGTCCTACACCAATATTGCCAAGATTGGCTTCTGTAGACATGACCTCCCCTATGAAGTTTATATTGGTGGATTGTCCTGCCCTGTCCAACCATATTGACCCTTTCCCTGCCATGTCTGAAATGTCGGCATTTTGACCACCCAGCCAAACACTGTCTTTCCATGTCCCAGTCCCCTCTATTGGCTCAGCCTGGGTCATGACCATTCAAATAAGCACGGTCATGCAAGTGTGCCATAATGTATTTTATAGAAACTGCCCTGCCTACAAGCTCAGATCTGAGGTAACAGTTCTTTGATTCAAACTAGGCCTCAATCTACATGAAGCCAGACAGGAAGTACAGTAACAAGGTTTTTCTCTCTCTGCCTATTCCAGTGCTATCCTTCACTTCAATCCTCTCCCATCCTTTCAAAATGTCTCAGCATATCCCCAGTATGTCTCCTCCAGAAACTTTTGAAGACATCCAAAATTTGTTAACCCTTTACCGATGTGTCACACTCTGAGGCATCATAACAAACCGCTCAATCTGTGGAGTGCACTCTCTCTCTTTTTTTTTCTCTCTCTCTCTCTCCTTCTCCTTCTCCTTCTCCTTCTCCTTCTCCTCCTTCTCCTTCTCCTTCTCCTTCTCCTTCTTCTCCTTCTCCTTCTCCTTCTCCTTCTCCTTCTCCTTCTCCTTCTCCTTCTCCTTCTCCTTCTCCTTCTCCTTCTCCTTCTCCTTCTCCTTCTCCTTCTCCTTCTCCTTCTCCTTCTCCTTCTCCTTCTCCTTCTCCTTCTCCTTCTCCTTCTCCTTCTCCTTCTCCTTCTCCTTCTCCTTCTCCTTCTCCTTCTCCTTCTCCTTCTCCTTCTCCTTCTCCTTCTCCTTCTCCTTCTCCTTCTCCTTCTCCTTCTCCTTCTCCTTCTCCTTCTCCTTCTCCTTCTCCTCCTCCTTCTCCTCCTCCTCCTCCTCCTCCTCCTCCTCCTCCTCCTCCTCCTCCTCCTCCTCCTCCTCCTCCTCCTCCTCCTCCTCCTCCTCTCTCCTCCTCCTCCTCCTCCTCCTCCTCCTCCTCCTCCTCCTCCACCTCCTCACCTCCTCCTCCTCCTTCCTCCTTCCTCCTTTCCTTTCCTCTCCTTCCTCCTTCTCCTTCCTCCTTCCTCCTTCTCCTCCCTCCTCCTCCTCCTCATCCTTTCCTCCATCTCCTCCTCCTTCACCTTCCTCTCTCCTTCCTCCTTCTCCCTCTCTCTCCTTCTCCCTCCACCTCCCCTCCTTCTCCTCTCCATCTCCTCTCCTCTCCTCCTCCTCTCCCTCCTCCTCCTCCTCTCCTCCTCCTCCTCCTCCTCCTCCCCTCCTCCTCCTCCTCCTCCCTCCTCCTCCTCCTCCTCCTCCTCCTCCTCATTCCTCCTCTCCTCCTCCCCTCCTCCTCCTCCACCTCCTCCTCCTCCTCTCCTTCCTCCCATCCTTCTCCCTCCTTCTCCCCTCCCTTCTCTCCCCCTTCTCCTCCAATCCCCTCCTTCCTCCCTCCTTCCTCCCTCACTCCTTCCCCTCCTCCTACCTCCTCCTCCTCCCCTCCTCCTCCCTCCTCCTCCCCTCCTCCTCCTCCTCCCCTCCTCCTCCTCCTCCCTCCTTCCTCCTCCCTCCTCCTCCTCCTTCCTTCCTCCTCCTCCTCCTTATCCTCCTCCTCCTCCTCCTCCTCCTCCTTCCTCCTCCTCCTCCTCCTCCTCCTCCTCCTCCTCCTCCTCCTCCTCCTCCTCCTCCTCCTCCTCCTCCTCCTCCTCCCTCCTCTCCTCCTCCTCCTCCTCCTCCTCCTCCTCCTCTCCTCCTCCTCCTCTCCTCTCCTCTTCCTCTTCCTCTTCCTCTTCCTCTTCCTCTTCCTCTTCCTCTTCCTCTTCCTCTTCCTCTTCCTCTTCCTCTTCCTCCTCCTCCTCCTTCTTCTTCTTCTTCTTCTTCTTCTTCGCCCATCAGTAAGGGGTTAAACATGACCCAAGAGTACTCTCCTCTCTCTCATCCACCCTCACATGACTCCCTTATGGCACAACAGCATCCTTCTCCATATCCTTACCCTCCTGATGTTCTTCCTGATACTTCACTATCTTCCAATTCCCTTATCTCATTCCCTGGATTCTTCTCCTACTTCTCCAATGCCCATTTCTACTATTTTACCCATTTTTATTGCAGTGTTCTTCAGACACTGATACTTTCCTTTTGATCTAATCGCCCCTTGCCCTTGAATTCTTCCGCCTTTTCATAATCCCCACCTTACTCCCCCCTTCTTTACCCTTTTCACTGCTGTACTATTCTATAGCACACATTTTATCCTAATCATTAACTTATTTTTACCCTTTTTACCACAATATTTAACCAGCTCTCTATGATCTCTTATGTCTAGCATAATTTTTTCTTTTAACCATTAACCTCAACTCGTTTTTGCCCATGGCTGCCTCATACACGTGATAGAGCAGTGCTTATTAAGCTTTGTTCATCATTGTGCTCTGTGGGCACACTTACATGGTTATTCATAGCGCACTCATTCAGAGCCAGAATGAGAGCAGGTGTCATTACAATAACCACTTCAAGAGTATACTGTAGTACACTCATATGGATATGGATTTAGTTTATTAATTGTTATATGCCTGAAGTTCCAGATGGTTCCCTTAAGCCCCATATGCACATGAATAAGTAGTGCTTACCAAGCTTTGTTCATCATTGTTGTCCACAGAGCAGTCATTCAGAGTTAGGAAGGAATGAGAGCAGGTTTCCAACTCGGTTAAGCTCAGTACAGTAACCACTTCAAGAGTATACTGTATTATACTACTGTGGACATGGATTTGTATTAATAATTGTTATATGACTGAAGTGAAAAATGAAGTGCCAAAAAAACAAGGTCATGTCACAATGTTACATGAATTGTAAGATGGGAGTAGATATAAACATATAAGGATTACACTAATGAAAATTTGACCGACTGACACCAATGCCCCTTGGGTCCATATGTGTATGGGGTGGTATGGAGAGGATGAAAAATAAGAATGAAGAGTAGTAATAAGAGGGGTAGACAATGAAGAATCTGCAGTAGGAGATGGAGTGGAGGATGTTGGGAGAGAGGAAGGGGTGTATTCTGAAGGTTGAGTAATGACTTGGGTGGATGATTCAGAATGGATAGAATTGACAGCAAACATCAAGGAGGGGTATTAGAATCAATGGTCGGAGCAGTGGTCAAAGGAGAGGCAGAGGTCGGGACTGAACAAAAGGCAAGTTTCAGGATTATTGCACCTGAAAGTTTTGGCCCAAAATTCCAGCAATACCAGGGTCTATGCATTCATAGCGCACAAAGCCTTGCCACAAGAAGGGACTAGCAATTCAAAGATCACGAAACAAAGATTGGGGTTTGGGTTCAGGATGGACTTGGGATATGGGCTATGTAGTGACAACTGGCAGAGTGCAATATGTCTGGGGTAACATCCAATTATTTCAACGACTAAGCATCATAAACCTGTCAATCACCAAATGCAGTAATAATCAGCAGCAGTCTGTTGACTTATCATCAGTTACCACCTATCAATCATATCCTTGCCTTCAAAGAAATAGTATAGCTATCCGTACATAAAAAGGAAAGTACCATAAAAAAGAAGCCCAGACACAGGAAAAGACAGGGGTTAATGGGTAAAAGCAAATTAAATGTGCTAGACACCAAGTCATGTAGCACTATAGTAAATGGTAATGAAGGGTGATTGAGTTAGTGATTATTTGCCAAAGCAGGGCAAAGGATTTGACAAGTGAATGGATTAAGGTCAGGTAAGGTAATGTAAAGGGGTTAGATCAAGTGAAGTAGATATATGCATTTGAGGAAGGAAAACAGGTTGTCAAAGCAGAAAGTGTGAGATTCTGTAAGGATGTCTGATAGGTTGGGAGGTCGGTGAAGGGAGGATAGGTGGGGGAAAGTAGAGGTACTGACTGCTTCAAAACGTGGGCATGACAATAGAATGTGTGGGACTGAAAGAGGAACATTATATAAGGGACATAGGGGTGGATCGGATTGTGACATCAGATAGGAGTGTGTTAGACGGGTGTGACCAATGCGTAAGCGGGCGAGAGCCATCTCCCAACGTCTGTTCCGATGAAATGGAGCTAGTGTGGAGACTTGACCAAAAAGATTGCCACCGATTATACAAGAAGGTCTTAAAGTGTGGTTAATAATCCGTGGCTGGGATACGTGGTTGGTATGATGTGGACATAGCGGCGTAGCATGCATCTACCTGTTCATTGCCGGGGATTCCAACATGGCTGGGCACCCAGCAAAATTTGACTGTTTTATGGCGTGTAGACAGATAGAACAACCAGTTCTGGATCTTACAAACAAGGGGGTTGGTCGAGTGTATTGACTTTATGAGAGTCGGTAAAAATTGTGAAAGAGGAAGAGTGGCGTGAGTATATGTTTTAAGGCAAAAAGAAATGCATACAGTTCTGTAGTAAGGACACTGGATTCAGGAGGGAGGGGTATTTGAAAGTACGAGTTGGGAAGGTTACTGCAAAACCAGCACCGGAGATGGATTTGGAGCCATCAGTGTAAACATGAATACTGGCGCAATGAATGGAGACATGGTCAAGGAAAAGGACAGTAGGAAGAATATATGATTTTGGTGGGTTGGGGAAAACAGAGGAACAAATACGGGGATAAGGTATAAGCCATGGAGGGACATAATGGACAGAGAACGGTAGAGGTCGGAGATGGGGAAAAGGGGAATGGGAGAGGAGGGTATCCATGCAAGTGGAGAAAGGAGTAGGTAAACGTGGAGAAGAAGCAAAGGTAGGAAGTAGGGATCGTGGGATAGTTAGTTTAGTGAGGGGAAGTTGGTGGAATCGAGCATAACACCGGAGAGAGAGAAGGGTACGGCGTCGAGAGAGAGATGGTATGCCTGATTCAGTGTACAGGCTCTCAACTGGAGAGGAGCGGAAGGCACCTAGGGCTAAGCGAAGACCACAGTGGTGGATTGTATCAAGATGAGCAAGGAGAGAAGTTGAGGCAGAGGAGTAGATATGGCATCCATAATCTAGAGTGGAAAGGATTAAGGTGACATGAAGATGAAGGAGAGTTCTTCGATCTGAGCCCCAGGATAAATGGGATAGGGTTTGTAAACTTCGGAGACGGCGGCGAGCTTTTTCTTTGATGTAAAGAATATGGTCTCGCCAGTATAGTTTGGAGTCAAAAATGACGCCTAGGAATTTACCAGAGGAACGGTGTTGAAGTGAAGTGTCATATAAGAAGAGTCAAGGTAGAGGACCTACACGTGTGCGAGAGAAAAGAATGGAGAAAGATTTGGAGGTAGAAAAGCAGAAGCCATGGTTTGTGGCCCAGGAGGAAACTATGATATTGCAGATTGAAGAAATTGGTAGAGATTTGGTATGGATGTGCCAGAGGCATAGATGGTTAAATCATCAACATATAGTGATGACCGGGCTCCTGGTGGTAGAACTGAGGCAATGTCATTTACAGCAAGGAATAAGGTGGTACTAAGCACACTGCCTTGTGGGACACCTTCAATTTGAGGAAAGAAAGATGATGTGGCAGAGGCAATTTTGACCTGGAAAGTGCGTTGGGAGAGGAAAGACTTTATGAAGACACCCACACCCATGTTTCCATGTATGCCTAGAGAGGACAATTGCTGGAGAATATGGTACCTCCATGTCGTATCATATGCTTTTTCTAGGTAAAAAAAACATAGCTAGTACGGATTCATGGCGTGCAAATGCGGATGTAATATATGTCCCAAAATGAGCAAGGGGGTCAGCTGTGCTTCGGGCACGGTGAAAACCAAACTGGGAAGGTGAGATAAGATTGTGGGATTCAAGATACCACATTAAGCGGAAGTTAACAATTCGCTCTAGTAGTTTGCAGAAGCAGCTAGTTAGTGCGATGGGGCGATAGTCTTGAGGGAGGGTACCCGATTTATTGGGTTTCAGGAAAGGGAGGATAAGAGCTTCTCGCCAATGAGAAGGAAAATTTCCTGATGTCCATATGTGGTTGTAAGTAGTTAATAGGAAGGATAATGAGGAAGATGGGAGTTGTTGGACCATACGGTAGTGAATACCGTCAGGGCCTTCATGAGTGTTGCGGCTCGATTTTAGGGCAGCACTGAGTTCAGAGGAAGAAAATTGAGCATTAAAGGACTCAGCAGAGGATAGGGTGAAGATAATGGGGGTACGTTCCCTGATGGTTTTAACAGAATGGTTAATGGTTAATGGTTAATGGTTAAAAGCAAAATAAATGTGCTAGACATCTAAGGTCATGTAGCACTATAGTAAATGGTAGTGAAGGGTGGTTGAGTTAGTGATTAGTTGTCAAAGTTGGGCAAAGGAATTGCCCAAGGTTGGGTAAGGTAATGTATAGGGGTAAGGTAATGTATTGGGGTTAGATCAAGTGAAGGATGTATATGCATTTGAGGAATGAAAACAGGTTGTCAAAGCAGAAAGTGTGAGAAGTTGTGGGAGGGATCACGAAAATCGGTCCCATTTGGCTGGGCTAAATAGATTATTTAAGAATTTTGTAGAGATGGGGGTAGTAGAAGGACGGGGGCATGTGGAAGAGGGAGTAGTTTTGAGGGAGGTAGTGTTATGGGGAGGTGGACAATAAGGTTGTAAGGTAGTAATAAGGGAGGATGGGGTAGTTGATGAAGAAGGTTGTGGGGGTATAGTTGTTGAAGTTGAGCATGTTGGGAGTAGAAATGTTTCCTGGGGTGTTGATTAGGGTGGATACTGTACTAGTCGGCATTGAGGAGGGGGTATTAGTTGTAGTGTTCAGAGCCATGGTCAAAGGAGAGCCTGGGGTCAGGGAATCGGGTGAGTTTGAATTGGTGGAGCTATTTGATGAAGAGGCAATTGCCTCTAATAATGGTATGGTTAATGGTTAATGGTTATTATTGTTGGCCATGATAAGCCTGGAGTATGTTGGGGAGAGAAATGGTCCACCCCTCAGGGTCGCTTGAGGGGTAAGGGCTAGACAACTAAAGCAGGGGAATACCGTGCCCATGGCTCCCTCAGGCCGTTCAGGACTGGCACAAAGTCGGCCTATCATCCTTTCAGCACGGCTCTTACACCTTAGGAAGTGGATAGAAGAAGGGGTTGGTGAAGGGACAGAAACGAAAAAGTAGGAGGGGAAAAAAAAGACCATGCAAAATTTGTTGAGTCGAGGGCTGAGTCCCAAGGTTGGGGAGTTCCTCAGCATTGGGTCCCGTGTCTCCGCCTCCTAAGCCCCCCCACGACAACAACGGGCAAGGCATTGGGGGGGGGGGGGGGGGTAATAGAAGAGAAGTGTGGAGAAAGGTGAGAGCCACTACTGACCTGGCTGAAATAGTCACCCAGTTCATTAGCGACTTCGGGAGGATCAGAGATGAGGGTATCTCGAATATGGAGGACGGGGGCTGGATGGGGGGGATGTTTGCCTGATAGTTTATGGATCCGGCACCAAACATTTGAGAGATGTTGAGGATGTAATTGAGGAAACATAATTTCGCCAGCTATTTGTGTTACTATTTCGGATTGTACGACGAAAACAGGCAGATGCTCTTTTAAAGGAGATAAGAGCTGATAGTTGATGAGGGGTACCTCGTTTGTAGCGGTAACTGTTCTAGGCTGCACATTTTACACAGAGTGCTTTAGTACAATCAGAATTCCACCATGGAACATTTGGAGGTATAGGGTCTTGAGGTTTGAGGGATAAAAAGTAGGAGTAGCAAAAAGACCATGGAAAATTTGTTGAGTCGAGGGCTGAGTCCCAAGGTTGGGGAGTTTCCCAGCATTGGGTCCCAGTCTGTGCCTCATAAGCCCCCCACAACAACAACGGGCAACCGGGGGAAAAAGATGGGAAATTGATAAACATTTTAAATGAAAGATTTTATTACAAATCGGCATCATCCTACTTCCTATGTTTCTTTTAGACATTCACTGATTACTTGGTTGCAAAAAGCTGGAACCAACAGGCCCTTGCTTTTATACTGTGAAATGTTATTAACAAGCATCACAAACTGAATAACAACTTAACATTTTTTATTTACTTATTCATTCTTTTTTTTTTGTATTTTTTGTTTTTTGCTTTCCTCTAAAGAAAAAAAATATATATATACATGATATACATAAAACAAAAAAATTTAGATACCCGAAAAATTTCAACAAAAGAAAAAAAACATTCCCGATATATGTAATGCTTAGGTAATTTGTACTTGTGTGTGAACTTTCTCTGTAGCCGTCAGCAGCACGTATTGCAGCAACCTTTTATCCTGTGGTTATCACTCAATGTGGAACCTTGGGATGAAAACAAAAATGAAAAAAAGAAAAAAAAAAGGTTCAGAAGGGAATAGAAAAAGAGGGGAGGAAGGGGCGACATGGGCATCTTCAGAAAATTGCTT
>NC_061840.1:28678012-28680512 GCF_019202785.1 Penaeus chinensis
TATACATATGTATATACATATATACATATGTATATACATATATACATATGTATATACATATATACATATGTATATACATATATACATATGTATATACATATATACATATATATACACATAAATATATACATACAAATAAATATATACATACAAATAAATATACATACATATACATATAAATATACATACATATACATAAATATACATACATATATATAAATATACATACATATATAAATATATATACATATACATATAAATATACATACATATACATATAAATATACATACATATACATATAAATATACATACATATACATATAAATATACATACATATACATATAAATATACATACATATACATATAAATATACATACATATACATATAAATATACATACATATACATATAAATATACATACATATACATATAAATATACATACATATACATATAAATATACATACATATACATATAAATATACATACATATACATATAAATATACATACATATACATATAAATATACATACATATACATATAAATATACATACATATACATATAAATATACATACATATACATATAAATATACATACATATACATATAAATATACATACATATACATATAAATATACATACATATACATATAAATACATACAAATATATACATATATATTTGTATATATAAACACATGTATGTGTACATATATGTATGTGTAAAAGTATGTATATGTATAAATATATATACATATGTATATATATTTGCGTGTGTGTGTGTGTGTGCGTGTGTGTGTGTGTGTGTGTGTGTGTGTGTGTGTGTGTGTGTGTGTGTGTGTGTGTGTGTGTGTGTGTGTGTGTGTGTGTGTGTGTGTGTGTGTGCACATTATATATACACATATATATACATATACATACACATATATTTATATATCTATATGTATATATGTATACGTATATATATGTATATGTATATAGATGTATAAATATATGTATATGTATATGTATATGTATATGTATATATATATATGTATATGTTTATGTATATATATATACATATATATGTATATATATACATATATATGTATATATATACATATATAAGTATATATATATACATATATTTATATGTATATATAAATAGATATATATTAGTCCAGCCTATGAAAATACCCCACTAAAGTTCCAAAGATCCTCATTTCTATTCTCTGCAACATACCAAAAGAATCATTTACTATCTCAAGTAGTTACTTTTGAATTGGCCTTTGTTCAAAACTCTACAGGACAATTTGCCAGCTCTCATGATGATCCCCTTAACTCCAACACTGTCGGGTTAAGAAAATAAATAAAAATTCTACACTCTGGAGATTAACCCCTTGACGACGGGTCACGTCTCTGGACGTCATAACAAACCACTCGAAATGTGGCGTGCAGCTGTGATTCAGCTTAGTGTACCGAACTCTCACGCTCAAAGTCGGCTCGTTGCCATTGATCACCAGAGCATAGTTTTTTTTTAGTTTTCTACACCCGTCACCAAGGGGTTAATGGCAACAAGCAGACTTTGGGTGGGGAGTTCGCTACATTAAGTCAAATGTCCTGCTTGAAGCACTCTGGCACGTCACCACTGCATACAGCTGTACTCTGCAGACTAGCGGTTTGTTACAACGCCGCTAGGCATGGCCCGGCAGTATTGGGTTAAGATTACAGGGTACATGACAGATGATTAACAAAGACTGCAGGACACACACCTTCTCTTTTTTACATCTGGCAATTTGAGGGTTCTCTGTGTACTGTGCCATGACCTCATCCAGGGGCATTGTGGCTTCCCGATACAGGTTGTCCACCTCCTCTGTCTCAGAATCAGAGTTTTCTGGGGGGGAGGAAAAAAAAAAATATATATATATATATAATATCAATAGTATTTGTGTTCTTACAGTTGAACAATAAAATTAGTTGTACATCAGTATATGCATAAAATATGATAATACACATATTCATGCCTATTCTTTATTTTAAATTCTTGAATTATCTTTATCCCCATGCAACAATCCTTATCACGAGGATAAATACCATCTTGATTTGACAAATTAATAGAAAGACAATTTGCAACTATTACTTTAGTCCTAATGGCAGGATTGTTCTCTCAACTACTCGCTGTAATACATCAATCAATCATAAACCTATTCTGCTGGGATGGGATGGGATGCATGCCATGTCCACTGTGTTTTTAGTCTATTAAGTGCTTTTATATTCATGTGACTCCTCAAGCACTTCATTGCCAAGAGGTCAATTACCGTAGTTCTACCAGTTTCACCTGCTTACCTCTTTCCTTTATTTTTAGGGCTTTTATTTTATACTTTATTGCTAATAACATTTTAATAATCACACATGTGCACTCACTCACTCACTCTTTCACACACGTGCACTCACTCACTCACTCGCTCTTTCACACACCTGCACTCACTCACTCACTCGCTCTTTCACACACGTGCACTCAC
>NC_061840.1:28685512-28705512 GCF_019202785.1 Penaeus chinensis
TGCCCATCTTCACTTCTTCCTCCCCTTTTTCACTTCATTCCTCCTCCAAGGCCACCACCCTATCTTACTTGCCTCTCCATTCCCCTTCTGTCTGCCCTACCCCCACCCCTACAAAATGTACATTTTCATTTTCAGGCCTTTCAGTTACTCAAAATCTTTTCAGGAATTTTGAAGAACCCATGTATCTAACAACAGCTGAAGTTTTCTTATTCATTTTGATTTACAATATTGACAATACAATACAAATAGTATATATACCTACTGTGGGAGGTATAGATTAAAAACCATGATGATCAGTAACATCCTGTTATAACCAGACTTTACGGTCAGAGAAAATGCCAGCTGTGCTAAACCAGAATTGATACAAAAATAATAACCAGTACCCACACTACTCTCTTTCCTCTCTCTTCCAGCTATCCTTGCACAGATGATATTCACTAACAAAGACAAATGCAACTTCCTAAACCAAGTAACACAAAGGAACAATTTTATTCATTCTAAACAATAAATCCCACAAGACATAAGCTATGATTCATCTTAGCAAGTGTAACATAAACGTCTCACTGTCTTGCACTGGAGTCTGCCCACTTCCTTCTGCTTCACATGGTTACCATTAACATTTTTAAAATTACTCATTCTATCCCATCTCATTGAATCAACAGAGTGAAGTGTCGTGATAGTGGGTCGAGAAGAGGAAGGAATTGTGTGTGATGTGTGTGTTGTGCGAGTAGAAAGTAAACAATGACAATTGTACAGCAGTTGGCAACACAATCAAAAACATTGCTATCTAGAAGAAAGATGAGCATATTTCAAGTTGTGTGTAGAACAAATAAAAATACATCTTTGATCATTCATTATGGAGTTTTGTGTTTTTCTTTAATCTGCCTATATTTACGTACAAAGTGTTATTAAATGACAAGCCCAAGAACAACCTGAAATACTGCATACAAAGATTAACTTGAGGCTGTATCACACAGAATTCTACAGATTAAAGATATGTAAATTTGTAAAGCTACTTGCATATAAAAATAGCATATCTGGATGATCTTCCTGTACATACTACTACAATGGGGGTTGTCTACAAGCACAAAAATCAAATCCCCAGAGCAAGCTATGGTGATCTACCGTGATTTATTCTCTTTATTACATCTTCCTTACCAAACCTTAGAATGCTTCAAATCAATGCACTTTCATAACTTCAGTAATACTCTATGGCCCCTTTTGATACAGTAATGCTGTATGGGATTGCTAAAGGTTTTCATCATAAAAGTGCATTTCCATTCCTATATTGTGAATTACTACGTTATCAATAATGCAAACTGAAAATATGTGTTAAATGTACTACACCTCACCTTAATGCACTACTTACTAGCTATAAGCATTATGACTTTGGCATTCAGCATCCTATTAGTAAAGTGGGTATACTGTACAAATACCAAATTACTTATCTCCCCTAATCCTATGATAACTCCACTACCCATGCCATCCCAAACCACATGCCTGGGGCCATGTGCAGTCAGCTGCTTCAGTGAAACATTAAGAGCATGGGATACACATTTTTCTGACTCTCAACAAGTTTGGTTGCAGCATACATGAATCATATAAAAATGAGGACAGAGTAACTTGCAACTGTATCTGGAGGACTATACTTCACCCAGCATCAGCTGGTTCAGATATTTCAAGATGCATATGCACAACTGATGGTTAGATTAATCAACTTTCCCAAATACTTCTAACAGGTAATTGACAAGATGACTAATCATTTAATAATTTCCAAACTTTTCACAAGGTTTCATACAATTCTAACCACTATTTCTATTGACTTTACATTGTTTCCAAGACAAAACTTCCCCTAGTTATCCATATTTAAGACTGGGGACTGAAGGCCCCAGTGATTTCTCCCCAGTTCCACTGGAAAAGGGCAAGACTGATAACTCAGAAACCAATGTTTCGCATTAAAAAAGGAACACCAGATTCGTTCCACTATGCTTACATAAGGAACTTTGAATCCTGTCACTGAAAGTCGTATCACTGACAAATCTAATCACAATCATAAAGTAATCCTGTTAAATAAAAGTTCTAAATATAGGTACTTCTAATAACCGAGTGATAACTCCACACCTGGATATCTACATACTACTGAAATGTATGGTCATTGGAAAGATTTTAAGTTTTACACAGCCATTGCTTTCTGAGACAAGATATTTTTACCTTCAGCAGTATTGCATAGTAAACCACTCCTCATTCAACAAGAATGTAGGGCTCTGTGAGAAACTCATTTTTCTTTGGGGGGAGTGGGACAAATTTAAACGAACAACTTATGTTGAACATTTTAGAATAAGACCTTGAATGTGCTTTTGATAACACCTGCTTTCACGCCAAAAACATGGAAATTACAGTAGTCATTATTCCTTCAGCACCAGAACAAAGGCTGACAAATGTTTAGTTTGTAAAATGTATATTTTTTTAATAAGTATACTTACGCCTGTCCGATTACATGCACAAGAAAAATGCCTTGGCCTATAAGTGATGTGATAGTTTAGGCATCGACTACATATCAAGCATGTACACCATAAAAGAAAGATTGCCACTTATCTTCCCTGAACAGGAATCAAGAGACTGGCTCTTCCCACAAGACCCATGCCCGAAGTTTTATACTATTACTTACAGATATCAGTTCGTATATGTCCAAGGAATGGTTTATACCCACACAGAAGTGAATTGTAATAATTAATAATGCAACAATATAAAATTAAAGTAAAAAAAAAACAAACCATAATCAGTAATAAACAAGAAAATAAAAATGAATGAAAAAATGAAACTAGTCAGCATAGTGCAACCTTGATAAAGTTAATATGAACAGGCAGCTGGTGTAGGGATCTGGGGGAAGGCTGCATTGAGTTAAATGAGATGAGACAGATGCACAACTGACTGTACCGCACTTTGAGAAAACAATTTGTATAGTTACGGAGGCTGCACGGCTGTGGCAATGGGAAACTTTTCAGTACCCTAGTTATTCTTTATAGTGATGCTATACACTAACAACGAATCTAACCTGAATGAAACAATAAACAAATAGAAAGGGCACAGTCTGAGCTATTTTTCAATTCATAAGCTTAGTGTGTCAATACCATAAAGATAAATCTTGTTAAGAAAAAAAAAAGTACAATAAACACTCTTAAATAGTTTCTCATTTGACAATATCTTAAGTGCATAATTAATAAAATACACAGTATCACAAACTAACATAGCCTTCTGTAGTGGTCTCCCTCTATCATGGCCGTAACTCATAACATCTTTGGATGCCCAATCATGACAATACTGGCACCGATGGATTCCTCTTTACTACCCATATATATAGGACATTTCCCACAGATACCCCAAACCCCTACATTTTTGGTCACAATAGCAGGAGGGAATGAAATGTGCTCAGGCCTCATTTTTACCGCAGAATGATAAAATATCTGCATAAGAGATGAACTCCACAAACCCTTGCCCTGCCAGGTTTCTTAAGGTCTTGTTTTCTATAGGTTGACACAAAGTACTAATAAAGAGGGGTACAAGTGAGGTGTCTCTCCCCTGTCTGGGGAATAAATTGAAGGTAGGACTTTGTCTCTGGAGGGTGCATCGCTCTTGTTAACAAATACTCATATAATATTTACCTTGTACTATATGGCTATTCATATCTAAAATAAAATCTTACTTTATACATCTCAATGAATACCCACGAAAAATTACCACACAATATAAGTGACCCTACCCCACTGAGGATCCCAAAACAGGTTTTTCACCTCAAATGTTGACTGTGATCTTCCCAAATCCTATTGAAGCTTACTAGGATCCATGATAGAGAGTATGTAAACAGTAATGGTTAAGTTTCAACGAGCCACCTACTATGAGGAAAATAATATATGCAAATGATAGAGCAAATAAATCTAAGAAATTTATCTTCTATGTACTTCTATCACAAAAACTCGACTGATGCAAAGGCTGGTGCTGCATGCAAGGTTATGTTAATATGTTAAGCGTTATTTCAACAGCAACAAGGAAACTACTTCTGAATAGGGTGAGGAGGTCAGTTCTATAAGCTTTCTCTTGTTGTCACTTTGCCTCTCCATTTTATTCCTCTCCCTTCTTTCATTTTCTTGTCTTTCTCCTGTGTTTTCCCTCTCTTTTTCTCAATGTCTTCCACACACTCTCATCATGCAATCTCTGCCACACAACTTTGCCATCATTCTCTTTCATTCATTTTTGTGATTATGTCTCGAATTTTCTTTCTCTTTTATTACTCCTTCTTTCTCTCTCTTCCCTTCATCTCTTGCCTCCTCTCTCTCCCTTCCCCATTCCCCCTCACTTTCCCTCTCTCCCTCTCTCCCTTCCCCACGACAACCACGTGTTTCCCGCCCTCGCCCTTGCGCTCCCCTTCGCCGCCCCGCTCCCCCTCCGGCCTCCCCGCGGGCGCTGACGAAGGCGAGGGAGGGCCTGAAACCCCGAGCCGCGTTGGGCGTCGCAGCGTGACACAAAGGCACGCCATATACTCACTTCCTGCGACACTCGCCAGCCTTGCATGGAGCTCGCGCCGTAGCTCAAGCTCTCGCCGCACTCGTCGCTGCTGATCTTCTCCGTCACCGGCTCTGAGAGATATGCACCCATTTTCTTAAAATGTCGGCTCAGCTCGTAACGGAAAGCATTGGGTGGAAAAGAGAGCCACGCGCGCGAGGACCGACCCGGCAGCCGACGTCCACTTCGTCTGTCTCTCCGCCTCGGGGAAGGATGAATGGCGCACCCCGATTCGCCGTCTTTGCGCTCCATGCGAGAATCCTTAAACGTTGTTTTAATTTCTTCTTAAATATATATAATTAGAAAATTATTTCATTTACTTTTCTTTAAATTTTGCTTGCTTTTGTCTTATATTTTGGAAATTACTAGAATGGGTTTGCACCCGGGTAGTCAAATCGGAGTGTGCTAAAATGCGCTCCAACCTGTAGCGCCGCATGATTTAAATCGGTCACTGATCCTTTGCAAAGTAAATAAGAATAGATAAAAGTTGATTACCTAATTCCTCACATTTCATACAGTTTCCGTTCATCACTATGCAACTATTCCAAAGAGTTATTAATTAAATCATGACAAATTATCAAGAATGCACATCTCCCTTTTCATAAGGAAAAGCATGGTGCTCTACAAAGACAATATGACCCTTATGAAGAGAAATAATTCTCACTACGTTCACTCATATTGATTACAACTATTATGACATACTTTCCAATTAGAAATTGGTATGATAGTGACAAACGCCACTAATTTCGAAGAAACGTGATCCTCACATTCATAGAATATGGAAGGTGGATTATCACAGACTTATTTAAATCCGTATTTTTTCATATAAAGATTCATATTCATTATACGATATTTTAATTGTGAATCAGTAGTTCAGATGTTCAATAGCTCCTTTTCTGAATCCTGTAGAGAAACTTAAAAGGCCTCTGCCTGGCGATGAAGAAATCAAACTTGAAAGCATTTATAAATACATGTGTATATATATATATATATATATATATATATATAAAATATATTTAGGGGCAGATGTCTCACATGCTTTCTTTGTTACAGTGAAGCAGTTTCTGTGGGATATTTCATATTCATTTACTTTTCATTATATAATTCATTAGATCTCCCTTATGTTTTAAATGATAAAAAAAGATGATAAGCTCAACAATCTTTATTATAACACGTGGTTTCTCATTTTTAAGTTCGTTGCATGCAATAAATAAACGTTGTCTGAGGAAGTAGTGTCAGTTTTATCTGTATAACCATACTACATGTTCTAGTAAACTATTGTCATTTGGAATTCCTTTCTAATGAGTTATGAAAATTGCAATATCCAACAAAAAGGACGAAGAAAATAAGTGGTTTTGTCAATATTCCAGTACGGGGCATACATACCCTTATCCCTTGAAAAGATAATACTGATATTCATAAAATCAAGAATATAAAAAGAAATCTCTTGTTCTCTCCACTACACCCATTTCCCCCCATCTCCTTTCTCTCTTTTCTTTGTTTACGCTCCTTGTATCGTATTTCTTTCCTTTTCTTCCATGCCCTCGTTGCACGATATAAATGCATTGTGTGCGAGGCCGCCATTGGGCAAGAGCCGGGCAGGGATGCGCGTGGGACCACATTTTCCTTTTACACTTTCCTCTCTTGAGTTGCTCTCTGTTTCCAGTTTGATTTTGGCGCGAACCAAATGTCGGTAGATTGATTTTGAAAGACGAATAGGGATGAGAATCAAGAGAAATGTCTGGTTATATGTAATATATGTATGGTCGTGTGACTGTAAAGAAACGGGTTTATGCTAATGATAATCATGCTAGTAATAATGCAAAGATGTGCTTTGCAGCCTTGAGTATAGTTGTATCAATCCTCTTAATTTACATTTTATTATAGGAATGCAATGCGACTTTTACCATGTGGCCGATCCTCTTAATATTTAGTAAAAATTCCCTTTTCAGTTAGTGACAGCATGTATTTGACTTTTTGTATAAAATATTCTACAAAAAATACGTGGATTGCTGGAATGGAGGAATATCATTGATAATAAACATGAATTGGATAACATATTCGTCATATCAGTGTCAGAAAGAATAAAAATAAGCAAAGAGATTCATTGAAATTCAACGTAAGATGAAAGCTGTTTAACTAAGCGTATATACTGAATACGAATGTCACAACTAAATACAGGAAAATCGATAAGGGGAAAATTGGAAAAACATTAAATGAAGGATTTGTATAATAATAATTCCACACCGGATATAAGAAATTTCAAGAAATACAGATAAAAGGCATTTCTCATATGTATTTTGATTAATGGGCTAATAAAGTTTCTTTAGTAAAAGCCTTTCAGTACAGACGATATTCAAAAGCCATGTGGAGATTCTTGATTAATTTACTGATAAGTTTTTTTTTTTTTTTGTATTTTTGGCGGGAGTGTCATCGCGCGAAATAGAACCCGCGAAAATATCCTCATTTCGTAGTTGAAGCTATATCATTATAACATCTAAGGCTTGTAGTAAAGACAGGTCAAAACTTCTAATTGTCTTACAATCGTGCCCTTGTCGGAATTTCGAAATAAAGTAGAATACAAATAACACTTGTTTTAAATAGATGTCAAAACATTGCAAGGGTTGGTACGCATGAATCTCCTAAGATACCATATATTTCCCGAATATTTAATACTCATGAATAATCCACCGGAGGCCTTCATTCGACAAAATTCCCAACAGTTGCATTTAGAGTATTTTGTTTGCAGGAAAAACACCCCTGTTTATATGAAGAAAAGAGCGTATTGGACTCGGGGGGAAAAAAGAGATGTTCCTCGACGCCATTTTCCTCTGCCTTCCTCGCACCTCTTTGTATCGACCGGATAATCATGTAAGTATCCCCCCTTTTTGATTTTAATTCCCACGCCCTAATATTTTTTCCACCCCTTCGAATATCCCCGACGACCGCCTAACTTCCCCGTGAATTAGACTGGGAAATAAAATGGTCTCCCGAAATTCCCCCTCGTGCTAAAATGTCCGACGGTGTCAAAAGTCGGAGAAAGGGAGAGAAAAAACGGAAAAATCTTCGTCTGTCTCTCCATTTCCTATTATTTTGCTATTAATTATTGATTCTAATTTCGAAAGACGCCAATATCACCTTTATTTTCTATAGTTCTGTTCCTTCTTCTTTCATTATTTCCGTTTCTTAATTCTTTGGGGGCTCAAACCATTAAAACGGAGGAGGAGGAGAGGACGAAAGGATAAAATATAATCATTTTTAGGACAAGAGAGAAAGAAACGGTAAGTATAAATATAAGAAGAAGAGAGATAGAGGTAGAAAGATCCCATTGTACTGCAATTTGCAAATGTATCGTATGTAGTTGACTGTAATTAGCGAATGTGACATTTTGTAGTATAATGGAGAGGCAAACGACGCCAGCTTCTGACGCCCCGAAGGGTTTCAGACGCATAAATAACTTCCACTTTCCTTGCTTTACACGAAACGGGCGAAATTTGGCCCTTTTTGTGCATGATATCTGTTCTCGAGTGGCCAACAAAATATGCTTTGTCGATTATAAGGAGTTATTAAATGTCAAGGGAGAGGAGGAGGGAGGAACAGTTAATTGATGTTCGAAAAAGAGCATCTCTCTTAATTTAGACCCTTATTTTCCTCCTTTTCCTTTATTTTCATGATTTTGTGTGAGTGAGAGTCAGTGTTGCATGACATTGCATGGGGGGGAACAGAGTACTCACTCACTGTGATTGAATAATGATCATAATTATGATATGGGGGCTGGTATTACAAATTATGTTATTGTTAGCAACAGGAGTTGTATATTTTTTTTTTCTTCTTAATATTGATAGAGCTATAAAAAAGTCATGAATAATAAAATAATTCTAGTTTCTTTTCTTAATTTCAGAAATACTATATGTATCATATAATGTATCACTGTCATTATTGTTTTGTATTCTATATTTGTACTATGATTGGAAATACTTCAAAGAAAATATATTGACTTTCTTTATATTTATTTTTTACTGTGGTCTTTTTTTTTTTGTTTAAAGATCCAGATGGTGAGATGTTAGTTGAAATTCAATAGTTTTTACATTTTTTTATATTACTGATTAAAATGACTCACTCCTTATTTACTTTTTCTTTCTAGGTAATTTTATCTATATATTTTTTTTTCTGAATTTACCTTTGAGGCACAGTTCAATTTCAGTCTCAATATTACACTGTGTAGGGCACAGGGTTGGCATGTATCATACACATATACATGCAAATACACCTATTGGGAAGATTTTTTTTTTATGACTTTTTTATGATTCATTTTGCCACTTTTGTATCAGTATTATAAATAAAAACAAATTAAATGTGGAAATGTAAAATGTCAGCCCTTTATAATCTAATCAGGGATGGGGACTGAAGTTTTGCACTTGGTTATTCCAGTGCTTTAAATCCTTTCCTTTTCCTTTTTTTTACAGCATGAAATGTTTCAATTGCCTTTTTTTTTCAATAATTGTATTACAGTTTATTGATACAAATACCATAAAAAGTAATATCATTTTCCTCTACAGGAATAGATGAACAGAATCCTCAGCCGCCAAAATGGATTTTGAGGAACAGAGAAGGATGTTCGCCATGAACATGGGCGGACATCCCATGGCAAACCATCATGCTACTCAGCAAGCAGTGGCTCAGCAGGCAGCAGCTCAGCAGGCAGCAGCTCAGCAGGTGGCACAACAGGTGGCTCAGCAGGGTCCCCACACCAGGATCCTTATGTCTGAGCCCTCGCTGCCGATGGTTGCAGGGTCGCGTCAGGGTCCAATGGATGCTACTATGGCCACCATAACAACACAGATGGCAAATGCACAGCAGATCACTATGCATCATACTGTGCATCAGCAACAACTGGCACATCACCAGCAACAGGCTGCACAAGTTGCACAGCAGCAGCAGCAGCAACAACAACAACAGCAACAGCAACAGCAACAGCAACAGCAACAGCAACAGCAACAACAGCAGCAACAGCAGCAACAGCAACAGCACATGGAAGTGGCAGTGGGCATGGACGCAGGTGGCGAGGCAGGCCCTTCGATGGTGCGGGTGATGGACGAGGGGCCAGTAGAAGTGAAGGCCCCAGATGCCCACGACCCCAGCATGGTGGAGGGGCCGAGTGAGGGCGTGGACAGTGTGGGGGCAGGGCAGAGCGGGATGGAAACGTCCCGGTGGTGCCTTGTGTGTGACAAGGGCCTCCCAGCCCAAGAGTCGTCACAGGAACTGGTAGATCTTTATAAGGCAACCATGACAGTGAGCCAGAGAAAACTGTCGGCAATGTTAGGCCGCCTGGTAGGATTGACGTTGTATAAGGCCCATAGTGATGTGTTGTGCCGAAGGTGTTTCAACCTAGTGGACCAGGTAGATGGGCTGGAAATTGAGCTGGCAGACACCAAAATGGAACTTGTTCAACAGTACGAAGCCACTATAGCACACAGGCAACCTCATGCGAAGAGAGAGATTGAGAGACCGACAGTAAGCACAATTTAGTTTCTGTTTAAAGAAATAAAATAGCATTTTAGATATTCTTGAAAGCCAATTCATTCATTGTATTATTAAATTTAAATTTGTTTTGTTTCCATTTACTAGATATTTATGCATCAACCTTTGACCAATGTGCAACAGTATAACAGCAAAGGACAGCAAACTTCCACTGCACACATCTTGTAGACCTCCCAGATAATTTATTGGCAAATAAGAAATACATTTTGCCGGAATATGTACGATGAAGGTTGTGCTTCATCATTATCCCAAAAGGCACGAGGCCCGGGATTGTCACATGACACTGCATCACTGTGATTTTCACTTGGTTGAACTTTATCTTTCAAGCAATTGTTGTAGATTACAGTAAGTTTCAAAGGAACATGAATAGAATCTAGGCTATATGATCATGAGAATAAATTCCGCATTTAAAAAAAATTACTTTTATAATGTTTAGGTCACATGTGCAGTGTTCGTAAGATAAATTACAAATAAGGAAAGATATTTTTTTGTCTTAAGGGCTATAATTTTCTATTTCATTGTTGGAAAATAAAACTAGATGTATTTTGATATAGGTGATTATTTTGGATAGGTCGTATAGGAGGATGCTTTTTAAATTAGATTGAAACAATTTCCAGCTTGAAGTTGATGTTGAATGGGATGAGTCTAATGAGTCCGATGTGATAGACAATGACGATGATGACCCAGACTGCACGGCCTCTGGAGCAAAGAAAAAAAAGAAGACGAGAAAGACAAAGCGCAAAGGAGGACGTCCTCGGAAAGTAAAGCTCACGGCAAAGATTAAGGTAAAATTTTGTTAATTCTTTTTGTATCATTATTATTGTATTCATTTAGAATGAATAGCCTGTGCATTTGAATATTTTTAATGAAAATTTGCTTTGAAATTTTGCATTTGGATTCTTCTTTAAATGCAATTAGTATATAAAATGTTCAAATTTACGATAACAATTAAAGGATTGCAAATTGTATAGTTTTCACACAACAAAAATAAAGGAAAGATAAAGAAATTAGAAAATTAAATCAGCAGTAAAAAATAGCCACGAGAAATAGAAATCACTATGTCAATTTTCTCATCCCACAAAACATTCCCACTTTAGCATATTGACAACAACCTCAGTGGGGTGGAAGATAATGATGCAGAGGGTAGGCCAAGGAAGCGAGGACGAGGGCGGCCCAGGAAGAAGGATAAGGAAGAAGACGATTTCATACCTCCAGGAGCTCCAACCAAGGACTGTCCTACGTGCAAGAAGGTGAGAAGGTGTGGCTGTTGTTAAGAGGACTAAGAGGAATTTTACATTGTGAAGGTTACCTTATTAAGATTGTTATCGTTATTTATGGTTGGTAGTAGATCTGCTGTCCCGCAAAAAATGTTCAATGTTTATGATGATAGTAATAATGTTATTAACGATAACATCATTACATTTGATGAAATAGAAATAGGCCTGAAACTAGATTTCAACACATCAATATCCATCTCTGTTTGTGATTGCTATTAGTATTGTATTCTTTTGTGAATATTATTACTTATTATATTGTTTTGCTCCTCTGATTTATGTATAATGCATTTGTCATTTCATCCATGTGCATGTGAATGTGTGTGTGGGTATTAATAAATATCACAGATTGATTGTTTACCCTCTTATTTTTGGCAACTTTTATTTATTGAATAAGCTATTTTGTTAATAGTTTCTATCTGTGATTCTTTTTATACAATATGCATATATGCATATATTCATATATACATGTATATGCATAATACACATCAGTTTTATAATCCATCTTTCAGAGCACTGAGTAATCTATTTTTCTCCCCCCCCATAAACAGGTTGTCCACGCAAAGAAGTACCTGATTCACTTATCAACACATCGGCTTTTCCCGTGTCCATTCTGTGAATCCGTCTACAAGAGAAAGGTAAATATGTTTCTTCAAATTTTTCTTTCTTTGCTCTTTCCTTCTTTTTCCATGAATGTGCCCTTTTCCTCCCCTCTGCTTCATTATTACCATTGTTGTAATTATTTTTGTTATTATTTTCTTTTTGTTCATATTTCTGATTTATCTTTCTTCTAATTCTTGTTCCTCTCTTTAGTCATATTTTTCTTTCTTCCTTTTTTTATAATCCCATGTTTGTTCTTGATTTGTTTTAATTCTCACTCCTATTTGTTTCTGTGAAGGTGGAGCATGGAAATTAATTTTTTATTTTGATCTCATTTCTCTTTGTTACTTTAGTAGATTTTTCATAAAATGTTTCTATGACTAAACAGTGCAGTACTGTTTGTTACTTAAGATTATTTTTTTTTAGATAAATACTGTATATAGATATATACCAATGGGGTTTTGTTTCATTTGAATTTTGTGCAGGTTATGATATCTCTTGTTATTTTCTTAGGCAGTAAGTAACTTATGAAATTCAGAGAGTGAGTGAATGAGTGAGTGAGTGAGTGAGTGAATGAGTGAATGAGTGTGGGAGGGAGGGAAGGAGGGAGCGAGGGAGTAAGGGAGGGAGGGAGTGAGTGAGGGAGTGAGTGAGTGAGTGAGTGAGTGAATGAGTGTGGGAGGGAGGGAAGGAGGGAGCGAGGGAGTAAGGGAGGGAGGGAGTGAGGGAGTGAGTGAGTGAGTGAGTGAGTGAATGAGTGTGGGAGGGAGGGAAGGAGGGAGCGAGGGAGTAAGGGAGGGAGGGAGTGAGTGAGGGAGTGAGTGAGTGAGTGAGTGAGTGAGTGAGTGAGTGAGTGTGGGAGGGAGGGAGGAAGGGAGGGAGGGAGGTAGGGAGTGTGAGAGAGATTTTGTTGTTCCAAGGCTGGTATTTGTCAGTGCTGTCTTGGGACATATCCTGTGGGAAGCATAATTGTGTCATGAGTAAGGTAAAAGATGTAGAGAAGGTATAACAATCAATAATTCAGCAAAGCAAAAGTATGTAATTAGCATTTCCTTAATACATAATATTGAAATATTAATTAGATTTATTGTTGTGTTGGAATTACTTGTGCTGATTCACCTTTTCTATAATTTTTCTGTAATGTAAGGTAGTTTTAGCGTCTGTATAAGACTTAAGGTTTGGGATATATAATTGCATTGCTTTATATATCTGTTAGTCTATAGTTCCCTTGAGTGTATAGAATTGGACATTTTGCATAACTTAAGAGACCTTTCCTTGTTTTTCATTATTTGATATAAGTAATCACAGTTATTTGAAAATGAGTAAGCATTTAGTTTTTTAAACATTTCTGATCATTTTTTTATATTTCATTATTAGCATTTGTATTTTCACATTTGATAATCTGTCCATCATTATTACCATTATTATCAATGTTATTGTTATCAATGTTATGAGGATTTATAATATCATTTATTTCTTGGGAATCATGTTGGCATAGCAGGGGTATGGTATATCAGGACTTTTTTCTCTTTGTATCTTTAGTAATAACTTTGGTAACCTTATCCACTGTTTAAATTTATGGTCTGTGATATATCTTATTTTCTATATATATATGCAAAATAGACTTTATGATATCAGCTACTAGGTATATACATTTTAGAGTATAGATTGTAGGTGCTTATTACCAAATATGGTAATATATGCAGACATACTACAGGTATGATTTTATATGTTTTTATTGTAAATGTGTGAAGAATATAAAAAAAAATCATCAGAATAAGTCTAATAAGTGTTTATAATTACTTATAGAAGATTATGGAATAAAGAAAGTTATCTTACTGATGTGCATTAGTGATAGCAACCAGAATAAAGATCAAGATTAGCCCTGGTTGAGTATGACAGTATGTACTCATCTAGCAAGCCTGAGCTGCCAAATATATTGGATGATATCCTCCTAGTGATAAGTCCGTCATACATGAAGAAGACGTGACAGCACTAACCTGTGGCCAAAATTTCAGGACATCAAGACGCATTTGGCTGAGGCTCATCAGGAGGAGATCCACTACCCTTGCACAGAGTGCGACGAGGTCTTTGACACGTTCATGCAGCTGCGGCAGCACTGCCTAGTGGTGCACATGGGCGTGGAGAGAGAGCAGTTTGTGTGCAAGCTCTGTAGCAAGAAGTTCTCCAGCCCCACAGGTCTCAAGGTGCACATAGAGACCATCCATGAGAAGGTCCAGGTATACGAGTGCCCGGAGTGCAAGGAGACTTTCAACCAGAAGGGCAACATGCAGAACCACTTCCGTCGAGTGCACCAGGGGGATGAGGCGCGTAAACTTTTGTGTGATATATGTAACAAGGGCTTTATCTGCCCAAGCGACCTCAGGAAGCATGTAGAGCGTGTGCATCTCAAGGTACGCAAGAATGAGGTAATGTGTGAGGTTTGTGGGAAGCCCTTCTCAGATTCCCGGGCCATGAGGATTCACATCAATGCAGTCCACACCAAGGAGGTTCAGCACCCATGCCCTGAGTGTAAAATGGTCTTCCACAGCCTCACTAACATGGTCACACACAGACGGCGCATGCATGGGGGGCCAGAGGGCAGAAAAAATGTGTGTGAAGTGTGTGGCAAAGGCTTCTGTAGTCCAAGTGATCTGAAAACACATATCAGAGTTGTGCATGAGAATGTTAGAAAGTATGTATGTGATATCTGTGGCCAGGCATTCAAAGTGTGTTCGCACTTGAAGTACCATCGAAGGAAACACACTGGTGAGACGCCGTATGAGTGCCCTCATTGTGGGAAGTGCTTCCATGGACCAAGTCATATTTCAGACCATGTTAAGAAGGTCCATAAAACAGTCTACATTGGAGCCAATCAGCGCCGCAAGTTAAACCTACCAGAGAGTGCTCCTCCCCCACCCCCTGGCATGCTGCCCCCTCGTGAGACCAAGCCCAAGCCCAAACCCATGACACCACCCATGAACATGGTCCATCCTACATATTCACAACCCATGGCATGCACAATTCCTGCCACTGGAGTGACCACCTTCACTCCTACGCACCACACTACCAACATGCTGCCACCAGCGCAGGCCAATCCACCCATGATCCATCACCAGGGTATCATGGAACACCACAACCCCTATGCCAATTTCCAGTTCCAAACGGTCGAACAGAATCCTGCCCAACAGTCACCGGTGCCCATGGTCGTGCGGCTCCTGCATGACTTGCAGTATCAATAAGGTCCAATGATTCCACTGAGCATTCATACTTAATGGGCGAGATGGACCCCATTTCACCCTCATTGCTTCTCGGCAGGGTTTGAGAGCTGTCTTGGCACTCTTGGATTTTAGCTATGTAAAGCTGTTTGTGTAATAAAGTAAATTATTTTTTCTCATATTGTTATTGCTATTTTTTCTACTTGTGTTTATTATTGTGTTTTGTTTTGCATTGCCTACACATGCCATGTTCACAACAGCACCCTCATGTGGTCATTATTTCTAACTGTGTTCAATATTCATGTTATAATCTTCTTGTTTCTTCTGTATGAATTCATCAACATGTGTTAGGAATTCATTGGTAATTTTTGCGTGCAATCTTTTGTGCCTCCAAGTGCATTGATTATTATTATTATTTTATTTTTATTGTTGACAGTTATCATATACACTGTCTTACATGCAGGTAGATTGGCATTGTAATTTCTTAACTAATTATAACAGGGTCATCATATGGTCAGCATCTGTGATTTTGTGATTCTATAATTATCATTAATTTTTTTTTTTTTTTTTTTTTTTTTTTACACATTTTCCATATTCTGAAATGGAAAAATTTAGATCTGATCATTGATCTGATTCTCTTCATAGTACAAAATAGAAGTCTGATATCATCTTCCTCAGCAGATCATGATTCAGACCTTTATATTAGAAAATGAATCAGTGCTAGAAAGTGTTGGCATTATTTCTGCTGGCAAATGCTTGCTTCATTTGTTGAAGGCCATTGTGTAAATACTATGCAAGTACATATGTATGGACCATGATCTCAATAGCTCTTTCACCAGAAGTATTTACACAAACACTTACAAATACACTTACACTCATGCTTACACTCATACATATATTCACAAATACTTGCATCCACACTCAGATCCACATTTACATCCACACCCATATTCACATCACTATCCACACTCACATCCAGACACATACAAACATAGTCATACATATATATTATTTTAATGTAATGGTGAAGCTGTACTATTAATAAGAAAAAATATTCTTTTTGAAAACTTAGGTTAACAAATTTTGTACATATTTTGTATGAAATGTAGTCTAGTGAAATATGTAAAATTTTACATAAATATATGTTTCTAGAGATGGATATATAGTGTTTCTCACCTACACAAAGAGGAGAATCAATGCTTATATTTTGGGCTTTGTTAAGTTTTGTGACAGAAAGCAAAGTTTTATTCATTTCTGTACTTATCCAATCCAGATGAATTACTTGAGGTTTCAGCAGACAATTTTTACCAAATTATGATATTTATTTGTCTGAAGTATGATATGAAGTTGATAAGATTTATACAGTGGTTGAGGTACAGAGGATGTATGTTTTTTTACAATTCATTTTTATTTCAAGGGATGCTTATTACAGCAAATGTATTTTAAATGAGCCAGCTGTTGCTAAAAGTTAGAAAAGTTTTCAAATTTTTTACTATTTGCCAGTTGATTGGTAAGATAAAGTTTATTTTGCCTGTAAAACATTTTGTCTGTAAGATCCTTATTTAGTATTTTGATCAGTGAATGAATTCCATTTTATCTGGGAGAATTTAAGAGCCTTTTTTTATTCTGGCCCTTCCATTAGCTAATTATGTAATGAGATATCCACATGTTGGAAAATGGATGAGGAGTTAGAAAGTGAAAACTATTTATTCTGTTAGAGATGGATCCAACAACAGGTTAAAGAGAAAATTAATGGAAGACCCAGTTTGATTTTTAAAAGTGGAGAGCAAAATACAGGAAGATAGCACAAGAGACTTGCACTGAATTAAAAGATTTGATAGTGAGGTAGTATATATATCAAACTGAAATAGGTCCTTAAGTGTTGATAATTATTTATATTTTGCTATTATGTGTTCGAGATCATGCTTGATATTTTAGAAACATACAGGATTTTTGTTCTCATTTTTCAACAAAACGGGCAAAGAGAAATACAATCTTATGTAGCTCTAATGTGTGAATATCTATTGTAGCTGAATTGATTATAAAGTTTATTTTCATTATTCTGATATTATGGAAATGATAGCGGGAGCCATCATTATTTTTATCATGTCTCAGATATATTTCTATTGATGTAGATTGTGTTAGCCTTCCGTTCTTGCACCACTGTAGATGCACCTCCCCCTCTTTAGCCTTTTTCCTCTCTCTCTCTCTCTCTCTCTCTCTCTCTCTCTCTCTCTCTCTCTCTCTCTCTCTCTCTCTCTCTCTCTCTCTCTCTCTCTCTCTCTCTCTCTCTCTCTCTCTCTCTCTCTCTCTCTCTCTCTCTCTCTCTCTCTCTGGCCTCTCCCTCTCTCCTCTCCCTCTCCCTCTCTCTCTCTCCTCTCTCTCTCTCTCTCTCTCTCTCTCTCTCTCTCTCTCTCTCTCTCTCTCTCTCTCTCTCTCTCTCTCTCTCTCTCTCTCTCTCCTCTCTCCTCTCTCTCTCTCCCTCTCCCTCTCCCTCTCCCTCTCCCTCTCCCTCCCCCTCTCCCTCTCCCTCTCCCTCTCCCTCTCCCTCTCCCTCTCCCTCTCTCTCTCCCCCTCTCCCTCTGCCTCCCTTCCTCGCTTCCTCCCTTACTCTCACTCTCATTCTCACTCTCACCCTCACCCTCACCCTCACTGTCCTCCTACTCCTTCTCTTCCCCCTCTCCATGTTCTTCCCACGTTCATCTTCCTCTTCCTCTTTCCCTGTCCCTCTTCCTTTCCTTTTTTCTCCTCCTTCTTCTCTTCCCCTCCCCCCCCTCTCCATTTCCTTTCCCTCCTCCCTCTCTTCCTCCCCCTCTCCCGTTCCTTCCAATATAGGTAGATAGATATCGATATAGAGATGTATATATATATATATATATATATATATATATATATATGTATAAAGTAAATGCAGGCAAGGTGGAAACCAGGATTTTTTTGTTTTTCCTTTCCTGTCCCCAAGAACCTAATATCGCTTGTCATGTTAAGAATAATGACGTATTAATGAACCTCAGATAGAGTTCAAGATCAAATTATTTATCAAAGCAACAAATATCACCAGTAAGACGTCATATCCGAAATGCGAACCAGCAACCTGCCTGGAGCTAAATTTAAGGATTATGCTGTTGTCATGAGTAAGTGACGGAGGCTAACCGACGTCGTGTTCCAGGACATCACGACGCACCTGGCCGAGGCACACCAGGACGAGATCCACTTCCCGTGCCCCGACTGCGAGCAGGTCTTTAACACGTTCACGGACCTGCGCCACCACTGCTTCGTGGGGCACATGGGCATCGCGCAGGAGGCCCACGTGTGCGTGCAGTGCTCCAAGACCTTCTCCAGCTCCTCGGCGCTCAAGGTGCACGTGGAGACCATCCACGACCGCAAGTACAGCTACAAGTGCGAGAAGTGCGACGAGACCTTCAACAAGAAGACTAACATGCAGAACCACCTGCGCAGGGTGCACCAGGCCGCGGAGTCGAAGCGCCTGCAGTGCGACCTCTGCGACAAGAAGTTCTTGTGTCCAAGTGAGCTGCGGAAGCACGTGGAGCGCGTCCACCTGAAGGTGCGCACCAGCGAGGTCCTGTGTCCTATCTGCAGGAAGCCCTTCGGCGACTCCCGCGACATGAAGGTCCACCTGAGCGCCGTGCACAACAAGGACACGCAGTACCCGTGCCCCGCCTGCTCCATGGTGTTCTACCGCCTGAACGACATGGTCAACCACAAGCGGCGCATGCACGGCGGCAAGGAGGTCCGCACGCACGTGTGCCCGACATGTTCCAAAGGCTTCTGCAGCAATAGCGACCTGAGGACGCATATCAACGTCGTGCACCAGGATGTGCGCAAGCACGTATGCGACATGTGCGACAAGGCCTTCAAAGTGGCGTCGCACCTAACGTACCACAAGCGCAAGCACACGGGCGAGACGCCTTTCCAGTGCCCGTACTGCAGCAAGGGCTTCCGCGGGCCCGGCAACATCTCGGAGCACGTCAAGAAGGTGCACAAGGCGGTCTACATCGGCGTGGCGCAGCGGAGGAAGCTCAACCTGCCGGACTCGGCTCCGCTGCCGCCGCCGGGCAGCCGCCCCAGCGAGCCGCCCAAGGCCAAGGGCGCGAAGGACGCCAAGGCGCGCGCGAGGGCGAGAAGGACCGGGGAGCCACGCGGCAAGGACTCCAGCCTATTGGCCGCTCCGGTGGAAGGCGAGGCGGCCGAGGTGGCGCAGGAGCCGCCCATGGACGCCCTTCAGGACGGCGTTTCGGCTTCAGTGCAGAACGCCGTCCATTTCACGGTCTCGGGACAAGCCACCCACACAGTTGCCGCCACCCAAGCGTCTATCCACGCCCTCGCGCCCGTGAACGCATCCACTTCCGCCGTGTACTCCTTCATACCATACATCACCTCGACAGGGCACTCCGACGTCATTCAGGTGCCCAGTACCCAGGTTCTCACACCTACCGACGGCCCAACCTTCCATACCACGCCCGCTATCGTCGCCAACCAAGGGTTGATCGACCACGTCAACGCCTACATCAACTTCTGAAACGTTGAACCGATGCCCAGTGCCCGGGCATCGTCGTTTTGTGCTGTTGTTGGCATTAATATACCTCAGGCGGGCTGATGGATGTCAGTCGGCAAATGTCCTCCTTTTTAAATGTCCTCCTTTTTTCGCCAAAATTGATTTAGTGTTCATTGATTTTTCCACTACTAAATTAATCCGAACCTTTATTAATGTAAATAGTTCCAAGCATTCTTATACATGTCTTCTTAATCTTGGGCACATTTGCAAAAATCTCCCTCGAGACATACA
>NC_061840.1:28713012-28723012 GCF_019202785.1 Penaeus chinensis
CTGTCTGTTATTTCTTCTTTTGTAAATTAGTACTACTATAATCTCCCTATATTAGGTATTAACTTATCTCACAAATAATATGTTTTTCGACTCCTAAAACAAATAATTTCACGAAAACTGGATTGACATGAAATGTGCCTGAATATCATTCAAAGGATTCTGATCCTAACTCAGCAGTGTCAATGCACGAAAGGTGTCTGGCAAAAACTTTTCGGCCAGTGTTGTTTTGTCGCTCGTGGTGGTCAGGCGTGTGTGTTGTGCGGATTCCTAATTTGGAGTCCTCTTTCATTCTGACTGTCCAAGGAGAAATTCCCAAGCTGTCACTACAGCGCCCTTGGCCGCCAGCACGATGTTGAAATTTATGAAACACCAACAGAAAATTACTCCAGAACGAATACAGAAGCAGAAGGAGCTTTTTGACTTCAACAAGGTGAGTTCAGGAGGAAAGACATGTTAACGGGGAGAAAGACAAGGTGTTTGTGAGTGGACATGTGAGGCATGTCTGTCTCTGCCGTCTGCAGCATGTCATGCCGCAGAATGAACGACAGGATTGAAATGTTTCACAGGCGAAGATGTAGGCCTATGCTCGAGGTTCTCATGCCCTGTAAATACACTGTTCCAGCGTGGGAAAAATATGCCCGGTACCGCTGTGTATGTGACATGTCAGAGAATGTTTGTTTGTTTGTTTTGGATTGAACGTGTAAACAGTGGGGTTCGTTCCGAAGTGGAAGTGTCCGTTGTGGATGAAGCATTCGATTTTGGAAACAGAGTAATGAATGAAGAATATTGTTAATCATATTCACAGGCAGTAATTTACTCACAGACGCATTCTCTCATTTGAATTATGGTGACTGTATAACTGGCTAATATTTTCTGGTGTTTATGTTAGTTTGATTTTATTGATAAATTGACACAAAATTTTGGGCAGAGATTGAGATGCCTGTCAATGTTGAATATTATAATTTACAGTTTTCTATTTTAGTATTACATAATGAGGGAAATGTCATATGTCACAATGCTTCTTGTATTTTTATCTATAAATTTGAAAAAGATGAATTAACCATATATTGTGTAAGTGATGAAACAATCCAATTTCATTTTTTGGTTAACCTTATCATATTAATTTATTTTGATCATATAATTGTTTGTGTTAGTGTTTTTAATTTTATGATCATTATTAGAAATTCATAGATGTATCTAAGACACCCCCTAGTGCCTTTCTTGAAAGTATTCAGGTTTATCCAAATCAACTCGAGGAACAGTATTTCCTGATTGAAAGCCGTCGATAAAATTGACTGTCACACCTTCAAGGACTTGAGCAATTGCTGTTGCCTAGGCCTGTGCACATTCAGCACTTTAATGAGCCAGATATATTCCAGCTAGATAATTATGTTTAAATTACTACAGATATACAGAATATTATGTTGGTGACTCATGTTCTGGAGGAGCTTACAGCAGTGTTAAAATTTGTTGGTTGCACTCTTTATTTCCTGTATTGACCAATACCTATTCTGTGTTAAAGTTCATGTTATAGTTTTACAGCAGGAAATAGTGAAAGGAGGAAAGGTTTCTAAAATTTTGGGTTAGGGAATGAAATACATTTAACTGAAAGTATTTATTTTGTTGCTGGTTTGGGCTGTCATGGTCTTTATTTATGGAGGGGTATGAGTATGTATGTGTTATGGGAAATATATATTTTAGAATCAGTTGTAGTCGGCTCCTCCTTGATTTTCTCCACTGGCGATTTTATGAATGGTTGAGAGAGCCTCCTGTCCGTATCTGTGTCAGACTTTGTTTCTTGAGTTTGGTAAGCATTTTCTTTAGCATTGACGTCAAGTCAAATTTGATGTTATATGTACATATATGCAATGTACCTGTTATGTTCATTTGTCAAATATCATTAGCAGTCAAGGAAATTGTTGAACTAAACTCAAAATTAAGATTAATAAGATTAATTTGAAAGGAAAATTGCATCTTAAGGTTACTTATGATTTATTCCCCATATCAAAGAGCCCATAATTATACCAGATCATCTTGCTGCACACATTGTTTTCCTCCCTCGAGGTCTAAGCAGCTTAAGTATTCGGTACATGTGTAGGAGAGGAGATTATTCTTTTTAACTCCTTTAACTATACTAATTCTCTCTCTCTCTCTCTCTCTCTCTCTCTCTCTCTCTCTCTCTCTCTCTCTCTCTCTCTCTCTCTCTCTCTCTCTCTCTCTCTCTCTCTCTCTCTCTCTCCTCTCTCTCCCTCTCTCTCCCTCTCTCTCCCTCTCTCTCCCTCTCTCTCCCTCTCTCTCTCCCCTTCTTCCTTTCTCCCTCCCCCTCCCCCTCCCCCTCCCTCTCTCTCTCTCTCTCTCTCTCTCTCTCTCTCTCTCTCTCTCTCTCTCTCTCTCTCTCCCTCCCTCCCTCCCTCCCTCCCTCCCTCCCTCTCCCTCTCCCCCCCCCTTTCTCTCTCTCTCTCTATCCCTCTCTCCCTCCCTCCCTCCCTCCCTCCCTCCCTCCCTCCCTCTCCCTCTCCCTTCCTCCCCCTCCTTCCCTCCTCCCTCCCTCCCTCCTCTCTCCCTCCCTCTGTCCCTCCTCCCTCCCTCCATCCCTCCTCTATTCCTCCCTCTATCCCTCCTCTATTCCTCCCTCTGTCCCTCCTCTATCCCTCCCTCTATCCTTCCTCTCTCCCATCCTCTATCCCTCCTCTCTCCCTTCCTCTGTCCTTCTTCTCTCCCTCCCTCCTTCCTCCCTCCTTCCTCTCTCTACCTTCCCTCCTACTTCCCTCCCCTAACCCTATTTCACACTCCCTTGTTTTATGTAAGGTTCTGGTAACATATGTGATGTGGGAATTATAACTATGTGCATCTAATCCAATATAACTTTACTTTATGTTTAGAAAGTATAAACCTGGGAAATTATTGCATGACTTCTGCTTAAAACTCTTTCTCCTCATTTATCCTTGCTCACATAACAAGAGTGCCATTAATTCATTTGTAGTCCTTTTTCTTACCTGAGTGATTCTTGTGGTAGATCTTATTTCATATCTGTTATTGTAAGCAGACAGCAAATGCCAAGCAGTTGTTTCTTTTTTTTATATATACATCTAATGAATGTGATTGCGGCTTCATAGTTGTTTTGTGTAAATGAGAATAGGGTAACTTATCATGGATGTTAATGCCAGTATTGTATTTTTTTTAACAATTATTTGTTAATTCACATGTATGTAGATGGGCCTGTGTCAAAGCACCAACAAACATCCACTCATACATCATAAATACTAATTTTCAAGCAGCAGGCATGTCCATGAAGGATGGCGTAACAGCATTCCTCAACTTAGAACTTCCCAGGTTTTTATCTTTTACTTCTTTTTCATCTGGATAGTTGTTTGAATTCAACAGGTGATACCAAAGGGCCTCAGGTTGGTGGATCTCAAATTGTTTGGGAAGAGTTTTCTCTTTACTTTATATTTTATATTTTTGTGTTTTGTTTGTTTCTTTCATTCTGCCTTTGTTGTGTCTGTTAGTCTCTTACTGTATGTATGTACATATGTATTATATATGCATGTATGTATGTTTCCTTTTCGTCCCTCCTATTACTGTCTCTCTTGTTTCTCATTTCTTCTCCCTTCCCTCTTCCCAGCCTCATACCATGTTCCTCCTTCCCTTCCTCTCCCCATTATCTATCTAGCAATTTATCTATTACCTGTTTGGCAAACCGTGTGATCATTTGATATTTACTCACACCATATCTCGCTAAACCCTTTTTAGAATCATCTGTTGACGACGATGGCAATGATTCTTACTGTTCTTCTTATGGCATTTGATTATTGTCATAATTATGTCACGCACACTCATCATTACCCCTTCCCTCACCCCCTCACGCATCGTTCACTCTCCCCGTAAGCGGCCCGGATGAGTAGTAATAATGACGGTGATGATGTTGTTTCGTGTTTGTGACTATTATTGTTGTTTGTTTTTGTTAATATTTCTGTCACTGCGATTTTTATCATGTAATTGTTATTATTGTTATTACTATTGTTTATTACATATATTTTTGCGCACCCTTTCTGCACCATCCCAGTCGCTGCTGATCACCTCCTTCCATGTGTGACGATTAGCGCCGCTTCTTTCGAAGCCAAATTAAGAGGGAAGGGCGGGGTTCCATGGGGCGGCCCCTGTGCGATGGCAGTGGAGGCGGCGGCGGCGGCGATGGCGGGCAGCGCTATCGAGCGGCGGCGGCGACTTTAAATTCCCGTCGTGAACTTTCTCCATACGTGTCTCAACATGCTTGGCGAGGCTGCTGGAGGGTGTGGAAGAAGGGGGGGGGGGAAGCGATTCGCTAGAGGACGATGGCAAGAGTTAGTGTGCGTTTGCGTGTTGAAGGGAGGGCGAGGGGCACATGTGCGTGTTTGGGGGTGTTTATAGGTGCATTGTATGTCTACCTTGCTGTGGCTGTGTATATCTGCCTCTGTACATGCGTGTAAGTGTTTGTGTGTACTCGGATGGTAGTTCACATCCCGCCCTCTCACTGACAGCCTTTTGCATGGCGGTTCCTGGATATCATGGCGGGGTAGGGATGAGGGAGGGGGGAGCGGGTAAGGACGAGGAAGGGAATTAGGGAGGGGGAAGCTGGTAGTAAGGGAGGGAGGAAGGGAGGGAGGAGGCGGCAACTTTGACTGTGCCATTGCCGCAGGGGAGGCCGTGGACATGTGTGTGTCGGTTTGTGGGTGCCTTTGTTGTGGATACGTTGATTGCTGCTTGTGGGCGTGAGATAGTTGTGTCAGTGTCTCGTAATTTGTTTCTCTCGCTCTCTCTCTCTCTCTCTCTCTCTCTCTCTCTCTCTCTCTCTCTCTCTCTCTCTCTCTCTCTCTCTCTCTCTCTCTCTCTCTCTCTCTCTCCTCTCTCTCTCTCTCTCTCTCTCTCTCCCTCTCTCTCTCTCTCTCTCCTCTCTTCTCCCTCTCTCTTCTCTCTCTCTCCTTCTCTCTCTCTCCTCTCTCTCCTCTCTCCTCCTCTCTCTCCTCTCCTCCTCTCTCCTCCTCCTCTCTCCTCTCCTCTCTCCTCCTCTCCTCTCCCTCCTCCCTCCTCCTCTCCTCCCTCTCTCCTTCTCCTCCTCTCCTCTCTCTCTCTCTCCTCTCTCTCTCTCCCTCTCCTCCCCTCTCTCTCTCACTCCTCTCTCTCTCTCTCTCTCTCCTCTCCTCTCTCCCTCTCTCTCTCTCTCTCCCCTCTCTCTCTCTCTCTCCCTCTCCTCTCTCCCTCTCTCCTCTCCCTTCCTCTCTCTCCTCTCTCCTCTCCCTCTCTCTCCCTCCCCTCTCCCTCCTCTCCCTCCCTCCCTCCCTCTCCCTCTCTCTCTTCCTCTCTCCTCCTCCTCCTTCCTCTCTCCCTCTCCATCTCTCTCTTCTCTCTCTCATCCTTTCTCCCTCCCTCTCTTCTCTCTCTCTCATCCTTTCTCTTTCTCCCTCTCTCTCTCTCTCTCTCTTTCTCTCTCTCTCTCTCTCTCTCTCTCTCTCTCTCTCTCTCTCTCTCTCTCTCTCTCTCTCTCTCTCTTCTCTCTTTCTCTCTTCTCTCTTCTCTCTCTCTCTCTCTCTCTCTCTCTCTCTCTCTCTCTCTCTCTCTCTCTCTCTCTCTCTCTCTTTCTCCCTCTCTCTCTCTCTCATCCTTTCTCTTTCTCCCTCTCTCTCTCTCTCATCCTTTCTCTTTCTCCCTCTCTCTCTCTCTCATCCTTTCTCTTTCTCCTCTCTCTCTCTCTCTCTCTCTCTCTCTCTCTCTCTCTCTCTCTCTCTCTCTCTCTCTCTCTCTCTCTCTCTCTCTCTCTCTCTCATCCTTTCTCTTTCTCCCTCGCCCTCCTTCCCCCCCTTGATCTTTTACAAGTCATCACCCCCTTTGAGTATGTAAAAGTCATGTACGCGTACCCCAGTCCATGGTAGCGCATTGCTATGAATGGATTTATGTCGTCCTACGCTCTCCTCCTCCTCCTCCTTCTTCTTCTTCTTCTTCTTCTTCTTCTTCTTCTTCTTCTTCTTCTTCTTCTTCTTCTTCTACTGCTTCTTTTTCTTCTGAAATTTTCTGCCCTTATTATTTCTCTCTTATTATTTCTTTTTTTCATTCAACGATGTTTATATATCCGCTTTATCATTATTTTTTTCACTGACTCCTTAATAATGATTTTTACTGAGCATGGATATCCTAGTTTGACCCCAACCTTCTCTAAGGAAAAGGAAAACAAAAAATGGAAGCATGAAGAGAATTCCGATGCTTATAATTTAATATTGGAGCGACGAGCGAGGGGGCGCTCAAGTAAGTCGCTCTTTTAATGTCGTCGATTTTTTTGGCCGCACCTGTACCTCCGCGCCGGTATTTTCCCGCGGCTGTCGGTCGCGTTGGTGGGCCATGGCCGGGAGCCCTGAATGAAATGGATCTGTTCTCGCACCTAATCACGAACTCACTCACTCACGCAGTCTCTCTCTCTCTCTCTCTCTCTCTCTCTCTCTCTCTCTCTCTCTCTCTCTCTCTCTCTCTCTCTCTCTCTCTCTGTCTCTCTCTCTCTCTCTCTCTCTCTCTCTCTCTCTCTCTCTCTCTCTCTCTCTCTCTCTCTCTCTCTCTCTCTCTCTCTCTCTCTCTCTCTCTCTATCTATCTATCTCTCTTTATCTATCTATTTATCTATCTCTCTGTTTCTCTTTTCTCTTATTTGTTATTTTCACTTTCCATTATTGTTGATTTGATGTGCTTTCTCACTCTTTATGAAACATATTCGTATCTTGACTTTTTCTATTCAGAACCCTTTCTTCCCCTCATCTCCTCTCCACTCCACTCCTCTCCTCTCCTCTCCTCTCCTCTCCTCTCCTCTGTTCTCTTCTCCTCTCCTCTCTATATTATAATAACAAAGTCATACAGAGGGGTAGAAGTGGAGAAGAACGATAAAGCAAAATTAAATATAAAAGAAATGGAGATTGAAAGATACATGATGTGCCCATAACAGGAGCCCACGCGGTTTTGATCCGGGTGGGCTAAGGTGGGTGTGGCGGCGGCGACCGGTGGCGGGCGGGGGCGGGGGCGGCGGCGACAGCGGTGGTGGTGGCGGTGGTGTCACACGGCGGGAATGTTGCGCGGTAAACAACCGGGGCGGGAGCAGTGGGAGTGGGGAGTGGGTCGTGGTGAGTAGATGGCGGTGGGAGGGGGAGGGAGGTGTGTGTGTGTGTGTGTGTGTGTGTGTGTGTGTGTGTGTTTTGTGTGTGTTTGTGTTTGTGGATGTGTATGTGGGAGAGAGGATGGTAGTAAGGGAGAGAGGGAGAGACAGAGACAGACAGAAAAGCAAACAGACAGACGAACAGAGTATTGGGAGCAACAGATGAAGGGAGAAGTTAGAAGGATGGAAAAGGAGGGTAATTGGATGAGAGCGTGAGTAAGGAGACGAAGGGGAAGAAAGGGAATGTGGGAAATAGAGAGAGAGAGAAGAAGAAGGGGGAAGGGAAAGAGAGGGAGAAGAAGGGAGAGGGTGAGGGGAAAGGGGAGCAGCGCGAGTGGCAAGCGGATCATGAGTAGATGACCGGGGTTGAGAAGGCATGAAGGGGAAGGCGGGGGAGGGGGGGTTAGTGTGGGCGGGGTAGGAAAGGAGAAAGAGGGAGGGAGATATGGTTATGGGAGAGGTAGAGGGAGAAGGGGAAGAGGAAGATAAATGGAAGGAAAGGGGAAAGGAGTATTGCGAGATGAGACCGTGTCATAAGGGTTGGTGGGGGGGGGGGGGAGAAATATTATTTGGATTTGTGTGTGTGTGGGCAAGGAAGAGAGAGTGGGTTGTAGTGAGAGAGAGAGAGAGAGAGAGAGAGAGAGAGAGAGAGAGAGAGAGAGAGAGAGAGAGAGAGAGAGAGAGAGAGAGAGAGAGAAAGAGAAAGAGAGATAGGGAGGAGAAAGAGGAAAAAGAGGGATTGGAAAGACGGAAAAAGTGCGAGTGGAGATCGGGCCATTAGTAGATGAAAGGGGGAGAGGAGAGGGGAAGTGGTAGAGAGAGAGAGAGAGAGAGAGAGAGAGAGAGAGAGAGAGAGAGAGAGAGAGAGAGAGAGAGAGAGAGAGAGAGAGAGAGAGAGATTGTTTACCAAAAAATAGATAGCGGATAGAGCATTTTCACCTTAACAAGCTTCCCATAAGGGCGCGAGGGCAGACAGAGGGACATGGGCAGTAGCATTGGGATGGAGGGGAGGGAATGGTAGGGGGGGGGGGCGTGGGAAAGCAGCAAAGGATAGAAAGAGGGGGGGGGAGGGGGAGAGGGCGCAAAGCGAACAGGACACGAGTGAGCGTGAGAATGGGGGTATGGAGGTATGGGGGGGTAGGAGGATGTTCATAGGTTATGGCAAAGGGAGGAGAGAGGGAGGGGAGGTGAATGGGCGGAGAGAAGGGCACTTCGGGTATCGTTTGAAGCGAAGGGGACGCGGGGTAGACAGACGCAATGCAGTGGAGGAAGGAGAGAGAGAGAGAGAGAGAGAGAGGGAGAGGGAGAGGGAGAGGGAGAGGGAGAGGGAGAGGGAGAGAGAGAGAGAGAGAGAGAGAGAGAGAGAGAGAGAGAGAGAGAGAGAGAGAGAGAGAGAGAGAGAGAGAGAGAGAGGGAGAGGGAGAGGGAGAGGGAGAGAGAGAGAGAGAGAGAGAGAGAGAGAGAGAGAGAGAGAGAGAGAGAGAGAGAGAGAGAGAGAGAGAGAGAGAGAGAGAGAGGGAGGGAGAGGGAAAGAGAGAGACTTGATTTTTATTTTATTGAGATAATTGCTTATATCTCCGAATGACATTAACATAAATGTTGATCATTCACAACCAACTAGTTTATGTCCTTGATATTTAAAATTCTTGCAACTGTATAGTAATTTGGAACCTTCGTTCAGCTGGTTACATTTGCCTCTGTGTACGTACGAAGTAAGAACACTTTATTATGTAGTTTAACAAGGTATGTAGTCATGGTAGTCCACATGATTTATAATCTTTATTCGATTCCTTTTCTCGTGATATCTGTTTGCCAGTAATATATCAATAGGTCTACCCAAAGCCATTGCTCATTAAAGCAAACTCTTCAGTTACTTTTAACCTTCTCAAGAAGTGCAATAACCTGAGCCCGGTTCCTCTATTGTCGTCTTACTCTAATTGCCTTTTCTTCATATTGCTTTTTGTTTGATAAAGAATCTTTTCACGTACGGTGTTCACCTCACATTTCGTTGTTGCAATTCTTGCAGTGTCACCCACAGTTTTATGAAGATTGATACCCACCTGCGATAGAATCCAGACAGACTATTATCTCTCGCCTCCTCCTCCTCCTCCTCCTCCTCCTCCTCCTCCTCCTCCTCCTCTACCTCCTCCTCCTCCTCCTCTACCTCCTCCTCCTCTACCTCCTCCTCATCCCCTCTCTCCCTTTCCCTCTCCCTCTCCCTCTCCCTCTCCCTCTCCCTCTCCCTCTCCCTCTCCCCCTCCCCCTCTCTCTCCCTCCCCCCTCTCTCTCCCTCCCCCCCTCTCTCTCCCTCCCCCCTCTCTCTCCCTCCCCCTCCCTCTCTCTCTCTCTCTCTCTCTCTCTCTCTCTCTCTCTCTCTCTCTCTCTCTCTCTCTCTCTCTCTCTCTCTCTCTCTCTCTCTCTCTCTCTCTCTCTCTCGGCGATAAATCTGAGGAAGAAGGGAATATTAAAAAAAAAAAAAAAAAAAAAACTGGAAGGAAACAGAGGAGGAAGGTGAAACGAGAGAACAATAATTTACAAGAGGAAAGAGGCACTTGTAACCGTCCTCTCCCCTTCCCCATGGCGAAGTGGGGGTGAGAGGACGGAGAGAGAGAGAGGAAGAGAGAGAGAAAGAAAGAGAGAGAGAGAGAGAGAGAGAGAGAGAGAGAGAGAGAGAGAGAGAGAGAGAGAGAGAGAGAGAGAAAGAAAGAGAAAGAGAAAGAGAAAGAGAAAAAGAAAGAGAGAGAGATCAGTATTGCCATGAAGTGGATCCGAAAGGTAAGAGAAGACGGGCTGAGGATGAGAGGGACAGCTGTGAAGATGAAACAGAAGGG
>NC_061840.1:28735701-28743201 GCF_019202785.1 Penaeus chinensis
TAATGTGGGTGAGGAAGGGGGGGGGGGTAGGGACGGGTAGAGGGGGTCGAGGGATAGTGTGCAAATAATGCTGGTATTGTTTTTTTTTTTTTATTCGGCTTGGGACGTTGGGCGGGAAGGTGGTCTCGTTGTGGCGGGGATGTTGTGAGGATGTGTTATCTGTTTCACTCGCTCAATCTCTCACTTTTTTTTTTTCTTTACCTTTTTCCACTCTGTCTCTTTCTCCCTCGCTCGTTCTTTTGCTCTTGTCTTCCCTCTTTCCCTCTCTCCTTCCCGCTTTCCCTCTTTTCCTCCCTCCCTCTCTCTTCTTTTCCCTCCCTCTCTCTTCTTTTCCCTCCCTCTCTCTTCTTTCCCTCTCCCTTTTCTCTCCTCCCCTCCCCTCTCTCTTCTTTCTCCCTCTCCCCCACTCTCTCACGCTCTCTCTCACCCCATACCAAAAATTTCCTTTATTGTTACGCAAAGTAGCACAAAAAAGAGGAAACTAAGATTTTAAAGCTTGGCGCCACCGAAAAGTAATTTTTTTAAGGAGGAAGGAGCCCGAGAAAAATATACGAAAAAGGGTTTTTGGAGAGAGCAAAAAGAAGAGATTAGGAAGAAAAGAAGGGTTTTAGTGAGGGGGAATATGTGAGGAAAACGGGAAGGGGAAGAATGAAGAAAATAGAAGCGATGAAAGAGGGAAAAGGGAGAAGAAGGAAAAGAAGAAAATTGGAAAGGATGGAAAAGGGAACGAAGGGGGAAGGGAAGAGGTAAGGAAAAGGATTGCTGTTCGGAGACCTTTGGTGTGATACAACAAGATCTTTAAATTTAAAACAGCTTTTTTGGCTTGGGGCCCTTTCTTCAAGTCACGTATTATTTTTTAAACGTGTTGGTGTGTATTTGCTGAGTGATTTTTAAAACGTTTCATTACAAAACCCATTATCGGCTTAGTGGGTTTTCTAATCCCTTTTTGTTAAGGGGTATTTTTACTATTTTTTTTTTTTAATAATCTATTTTTTTTTAATGAATTGTGTTGATTATTATTGTGATCACCTTTATAATTATTATTGTATTTTATTTTAGAGGTAACTTTTCTATGACAAAAAATGAAGAGCTTGTATACGTCAAGTAGGCCTGCGTGTAACCCTGCAAAGCCAACAATCACACTTGTTCCCCAGTCAGTGTGAGCCGATTGGTGAAAGGACCCCTTTTTAAAGCTTTGGGAGCCTCTTGTAAGCTCAGGGGAGGGGGTAGGGGGAGGGCGGCTGTTGCAAGCTGATTATAGACCTACTTGGAAATCTTTGTCTTCAGTACCCCCCCTCCCCTCCCCTCCTCCTTCCTATTCCTCCTTCCTCCTTCCTCCTTCCCCGGAAATTTCTGGGGAGTGAAGCGGCGATGGTGTGGAACAAGGGGGGGGTTAAGGGAGAGGTCACCGACATCCAAAATGGGGGAACGGTGTGACAAGAAAGGGGGGGGGGTGTTGCGGGTTTTTTTCTATAGAAGTGCTAAATGAATATATTTTCAGTGTGATTATTTTATTTTGATTATATGATATATGTATGTATGCATTTAATTTAATTTTGTGTGTGTGTGGTGTTGTGATTGTGTGTGTGTGTGTGGGGTGTGTTTTTTGTGTGTGTGTGTGTGTGTGTGTGAGAATAGAGAGAGGAGAGGAGAGGAGAGAGAGAGAGAGAGAGAGAGAGAGAATAGAGAGAAAGAGAGGAGAGAGAGAAGGAGAAGAGAACATAAAAGAGGAAGAGAGAGAGAGGTGCAATACGCTCGATCCGAGGCACAAACATGCAGAGACGTAAAGAAACAGATTTGGAGCGGAACTAGAAAAAAAAAAGAAAAATGTTGACCTTTCGAGTTCTAAGGGTTTTCGAAGCGTATTTTCGAGATGGGAAGAAGGCGCAAGGGTTTGGGCGGATGCGGGGGGCCCCTCTCGTCAAGGCGCTTCATCTCTTTTTATTATGTTGCTGTTATTTGATATTGTTGTTGGTTTTTGTTATGCGATTATTATTATTATTGTTATCATTATTGTTATCATATTGTTATTATATTGTTTTTTATTATTGTTATTATTATTGTTATCATTTTTGTTAAATTTTTATTATTAATTTTTATCAATAATGTTTTTTATTATTGTTTGTTTTGTTTGTTGTTTTTTATATTTTATTATTATTTTTAAATTTTTGTTGTTTTTTGTTGTTATATCATTGTTTTTTTTTATTACTTTGTTCCTGTCATTCTATAAAAGCTATCACTGTTATTGATAGACATGAGGTATTGTTTTCCGCTCAGCTGGGGGGCGGGGAGCGACCAAGGGCAGCGCCACTAACATCGCTGCAAGTGTCCCCTGCCGTAAACAATATTGTATTGAAAATAAGAAACCTAAAGGGCCAACCGGTTTTATTCGCGTTTTTATTGTTAATTCAACCTCGGATCTCTGTCTTTCTCCTTAGTTTAAACACCTTTTTTTTTGTCTCTCTGTCTCTTTTACTATATCTATCCTGTCTATGTAGTTTGTATGAAACCCCTTAAATTATATATATATATATATATATATAATAATTTATTATAATAAAATATAATATATATATAATATATATTATATAAATATATATTATATATATTAAAATATCTATCTATCATCTATCTATAAATAATTTTATAATATAATATATAATTTATATTAAATATATTAATATATATTATAATAATTTATATATATATTTTATAAATCATCTATCTACTCTCTCTCTCCTCTCTCTATATATTTATATATGATATATAATATAAATGCACACAATCACACACACACACACACACACAATATGTGTGGGTTTTTGTTTGATTTTTGTGTGTATAATCTATTCATTCATTCATCCATTCTTATTTGTTTAATCCGTTACTTGGCAAGGATTCAACGGATATTTAAAATTGGGAAACCAGGATGGATTTTCACAATATGCTCAAATTTTAATACCCGTCCGGATGATAAAGTCGAAGAAAAAGAAGCGAGTGAGTGAGTGAGTGTGTGCGCGCGTGCTTGCGTTCGTGTGTTTGGGATTAAGTTCAGTGAATCAGAACAGTACCTTTTTTAAAATTAACAAGGAAAAGAAAAAATGAAAAAATAAGAAAAAAAAGAGAGAAAAATAATAATCCGGATGTATCCACGAACGATCACGAAGCTGCGACACCTGTTAGTAGAACCACGGCGAGTGTTCCAAAAGGGTTTGGGCAAATATATACGGGGAAATTTCGGAATAGTTAACACGATGGGGAAAGGGTAGGTAAAAATAAATATGGTACAGAGAGGATGGTAAGGTTAATGTGGGAAGACTGGGGGGTAGGAAGGGAAATGAAAATGGAAGAGGATGGATAGTAAAAAGAATAAAGATAAAGGGAATAGAGCTTTATATGGTTAAAGAAAAGTTTCGAAACCAAAAAAATTTTATAAATAAAAGAAAAAAAGAGAAGAGAAGGAGGTAAAAAAAAACGAAAAAAGGGGGACGGAGAGGCAAGCAAGAAAAGATGGACAAATAAATGACTAGAGAAGGAAATAAAGAGATAGGCTGCTGAATATACGAAGGAATACATTCCCTTGCAAATGAAACGTGTGTACATAGTTGCATCCGCGAACCTTCGGCTTTTGCTAAAAGCATTAGATAGATATGCAGTTAGATCAGCTTATCATGAAGAACCGAGCCCCGATATGCAAATCAGATCGAACCACGTTATGTTTAATCGTTTTGGGCCCTCGTGTTACACCACGTGTTTTTTTGTTTTTTTTTCAGCTGTTTAGTGAATGCTGGTGAAAAAAAAAATGTTTAAATTTTGTTTTTTTTTCCCCTTTCCTCAATAAATGAACCTAGTGTTTTGTTTTTTTTTGTCTCCGTATTTTAAATTCTTTTTCTCCCTTTTTTTCCTTTATTTAACCCTTACCCCTTTTTTTGCGTTTGTCACCTTCCTTCCCCCACCCCTCGTCTTCCCATCCCTTTCCATTGCCCTTCCCCTTCCCCTTCATTTCCCTTTCTCCTTGCCCTTCCTCTTTATTTCCCCTTTCCCTTCCCTTTTCCCCTCCCCTCCCCTTCCCCTTCCCCCTCCCTCCCCCCTTCCCCCCCCCTCCCCTCCCCCCCCCCTCCCCCTTCCCCTCCCCAAAACCTCCTTTAACCCCCTTCAAGTGCCCACCTTCCCCTTCCCCCGCTCCTATCTATCCGTCCAACCCTTTCCTTGCCTTCATGTCCCCCCTTCCTACAGCCCCCCCCCCCCTCAAGCAGTTCTTGGCGACGCTAAAGATCCGCGGGACTTTGTCCAAGGGTAACGGGCTAATTGGGGCGTTATGGCTTGGAGGCGTTTTTCGGCGGGCTTTGCAGCGCCGGAGAGAGTTGGTGGGGGGTTTAAGGTGTTGGGATTAGGAATGGTTTTTGTTTCAGGAGGCGGATATGGGTATGGTGGGGGAAGGGGGGGAGATGGTAAGTTTATTATATGAAAGAAGGCTTTTTTTAGTTTTAGGGGAGGGGGGGTTTTTGAACGGGGAAAACGTAGAATGAAGAGAAGTGGAGAAGGGGGGGGGGGTAAAAAAAGCAGATTTTTTTTAAAACACAAGAAATTTAGTTTTTGGGAGGGAATAGGGGGAAAGGGTTGTAGGTTCCGGGAAGGGCGGGATACGAGGGAAAAGGGGGGTTTAGTAAGGGCATAAAGGGGGGGGGTAAATGGTGGGGGAAAAGGGTAGCGGCGGGTTGGGGCGGTCATTTTCCCGGTGAAGGTAGAGATTGCGCAATTCTGCTGATTTTTCCGTTGGTTTTATTGGGTGGGATGCAAAGAGAAATAGGAAGGTGCAACCTAAAAAGCGAGAGAGAGGGGACGGGGAGGAAACGGGACCTCCCTCCCCCCTCCCTCCTCTCCTTCTCTTTCCTTTTTCTTCTCCCTCCCTTCCCCCTCTCCCTCTCCTCCCTCTCCTCCCTCCCTCCCTCCCCCCCCTCCCCCCTTCCCCCCCTCCCCCTCTTCTTTCCTTCTCCCTCTCCTCCCCTCCCGGACAAAGGGAAATTTGCTCGTTGCCTTTCCCGATGCCCCCCCGCGCGAGGGCCAATAAGCCGGGGCCCTGAGGCGGCCAAAGACGAGGCCCGAGACCACCAGAGCAATTGATTTTCCCAGCGACACAAAAGACAATTCTTTACTTTTCTGAGGGCGGGGTGGTCGGGGGAGGGCGGGTTTATGGGGTGCGGTTTTCGGGGGTGGTTTTTGGGGAGGAAAGCTGTGGGAGCGAGGGGACAATTAGAATTTGGGAAAGGGGGACGGGGGGGGGTTTTATTCCCGTGAGGAGGGGTTTGACACACTTATGCCCAGTGGGTGAGGGGGGAGGGGTGGGGGAAAACGAAGGGGGATGGGAAAAATAAAAAAAGGAAAAAGGAAATAGGAAAAGGGGAGAAGATCACGAGAAGGATTCTGTAGCGGGTGTAAACAAAGGAAACAAAAAAGGAATATAAAATTAAAAAAAATTAAATTAAAAAAAAAATTTCCTAAAACAAAGTAAAAAAAAGCACCCATCCCAACCAAGCAATACCCCAGCCCCCCAAAGTTTTATTTTTTTTCTTAATTTTTTTTTTTAGGTTTTTTTCACACAATAGAATTTCCCGTGTCTTACTATATTATATTTTGAGAAGGTGTTTGTGAAGTGGTGTGTGGATTGTTTTTTTGGCTTAAGAGACTTTTCCAGCGACTTTGTTGTGTTCGTCTCGCGGCGTGAGGTTTAAATTTCCTCTTTTTGGAAAAACACAATCGCTTTAACGCGCTGTCGGTTGTATGGCTTTTGACTCGGGTTTCATTGGCTCTGCGTACCTGGCAAGGCGCTCACTCCTTTCCTCTCTCCCCCCCCTCTCTCCCCCCCCCCCCCTCTCTCTCTCTCTCTCTCATCTTGCACTCTTCTCTCACTCATCTCTCACAACTCTCGGTCTCTCTCTCTCCACTCTTCTCTCTCTCTCTCTCCTCCTCTCTCTCTCTCTCCCCCTCCCTCCCCCCTCTCCCCTCCCTCCCTCCCTCCCACCTCCCTCCCTCCCTTTCTTCCTCCCTTTCTCCCTCCACCCCACCCTCCTCTTCTCTCTCCCTCTCCCTCTCCCTCTGTCTTTGTACCTCTTGTCTCCATTACTTCCCCTTCTTTCCATCTCTACCCCTTCAGCCTATTGTTTCCCTCCCTCTCCCCCTTCCCGACTGTTTCTTCCCTCTTCTGATTCCTGTTTGTTTCCTCGCCCTTGCCCTTCTCCTTCCTCCTCTGTTACACTTTTCTTTCCCCTTATTACCTTCTTTCTTTTCCTCTCCACTTCCTGCTAGATTTTATTCACCCTCTCGTTTCCTTCCTATCTGTCCCATTTCACCTTTCTCTTCCCTTCCCCTTTCTCTTTTCTCTTCCCCTTTCTCTTTTCTCTTTCTCTTTCTCTTTCTCTTTCTCTTTCTCTTTTCCTTTCTCTTCCCCTTCCCTTTCCCCTTCCGCATCCCCTCCCCCTTTCTCTTTCTCTTTCTCTTTCTTTTTCTCTTTCTCCTCCCCTTCCCTTCCCTTTCCCCTTCCCCTTTCTCTTTCCGCATCCCCTTCTCCTTCCCTTTCCCTTTCCCCTTCCCCTTCCCTTTCCCTTTCCCCTTCCCCTTCCCCTTCCCCTTCCTTTTCCCCTTCCCCTTCCCTTTCCCCTTCCGCATCCCCTTCCCCTTCCCCTTCCCCTTTCTCTTTCCCTTTCCTTTTCCGCATCCTCTTCTCCTTCCCCTTGACCTTCCCCTTCCCTTCCCCTTCCCCTTCCCCAGTTCCCTCCTACCTCCTGCCTTGCACCTCCCCTTCCCTTCTCGCCAGCTCGCTCCGTATAATCTGCCTCTAGCCGTTGCAACTTCGCTACGATCCGATTAAGGAATGCTGTCTTAGGAGAAGGAAGAGGATGAAGGTAGGAAGGAAGAAGTAGGAAGGAGGAAGGAAGAAGTAGGAATAAAGGTGGAATAAAGGAATAAAGGTGGACAAAAGGGAAGAGAGAGGAGGAGGGGGGGGGGTAGGAAAGAAGGGAATGAAAGGAATGCAGACGTAAGGAGAGGAGGATGAGGAAGAGATTATTGCTGGAGGAGAAGGAATTAGGAAGCTGAGGAAAGGTGAGGGGAAGGAGAAGTGGAAGAGAAAGACGAAGAGATGAGTCCTAGCAGAGGAAGCATAGGAAGGAAGGAATAAGTAAAATTGGAGGAGGAAGAAGAGAAGGAAGAGGAGGAGGAGGAAGAAGAAGAAGAAGAAGAAGAAGAAGAAGAAGAAGAAGAAGAAGAAGAAGAAGAAGAAGAAGAAGAAGAAGAAGAAGAAGAAGAAGAAGAAGAAGAAGAAGAAGAAGAAGAAGAAGAAAAAAAAAAAAAAGAGGAGGAGGAGGAAGAGATGAAGGAGGAGGAAATGAAAAGAAGAAGGAGGTGGAGTTGGAGATGGAGAGGGAGGAGGTGGAAGTGGGAGATGGAGCACGAGGAGGCCGTCGGCGCCGCGTAACGAGCCAGGGAGTCGTCGTCCGCGCT
>NC_061840.1:28748201-28763201 GCF_019202785.1 Penaeus chinensis
CCTTCCTTCTCCCCTTCCCCTTCTTCTCCTTCTCCTTCTCCCTCTCCTTCTCCTTCTCCTTCTCCTTCTCCTTCCATCTCCTCCTCCTCCTCCTCCTCCTCCTCCTCCTCCTCCTCCTCACCCTCCTCCTCCATATCCTCCTCTTCCTCCTTTGACACCATATCCTCCTCCCTCTCCTCCCTCCTCCTCCTCCTCCTCCTCCTCCTCCTCCTCCTCCTCCTCCTCCTCCTCCTCCTCTCCCTTGTCCTTCCTCATTCTCCCCCTCCCCCCCTCCCCTTCCAATTCAACTTTTCCCTTGTCCTTCCTCATTCTCCCCCTCCCCCCTCCCCCCTCCTCCCTCCCCTTCCCCCTCCAATTCAACTTTTCCCTTCCCTTCCACTTCCCCCTCCTCATCCCTCTCTTCCTCCTCTGTCTTCTTGCCCTCCTTTCCTCCTCTCTCTCTTCCTTTCTCTTGTATTCCACTGCCTTCCTACCTGCCTCTTTTTCATTTTCATTTTCATCTCTGTCCTCCTCCTCCTTTTCATCCTTCCCTGCTCACTCCTCTTCCCTCTTCTCCTTATCCTGGTCCAGCATCTTCCAACTCTGCACATCCCCTTTTCCATCAAGTTCTCCCCTCGCTCTCATTCCCTCTTCTCTCTCCTCATCTTGCTCTTCCTCTGCCTCTCCCTCCCCTTCTCTTCTCCCACCCCCCACTCTCTGTGCGAGACCCTTGACCTGTTTCGGTTGGCGTTTGCACAAGATCGATTGTATTGATTCGGGGTTTTTCTTTTGTGGTTTGAAATTAACCCACCTTGATAACAGAGAGCAGCACATGGGGCTGTTCTTCCTCCCCCTCCCAGCCCCCTGCCCCTCTCCTTGTGAGGTGGTTTTTTGTTTTGATTTTTAAGGATTATTTTGGCTTGATGTGAAATTTAATAAAAAGTAGAGTGACTTGTGTGACATCTGTAACTGGCTTGATTCGGACTAATAACATGACTTACAGTCATCCATAAGATATTGAAAGCTTTAAATTAATGTATTTTATGCACTGAATATTGTACCAATCAGAATTTATTAAAAAGCACTGTGTAAAAACACCTTATTCAACAAAATTTACTAAAAGGAAAAAGAAAAAAAAAAGTGCCACAGGGTTTTTAAGTTTGTGATATTTCCTTAAAGTGCAAATGATTGTTATTTTTTAATACTAAGGCAGATTTATCGTGAATGGAGTCTTCTGCATGCATGTGTGTTTGTTTGTTGACAGTGCCGCCTGGTGTCACTGTTCGAAGACAACAGTCTACACCTATGGCAGTTAAACCAGCAGGATGACTCTGGTGGTTCGTTGGAATTAGTTCATGCTAACTCCACATGCTTAGAGGGAAAGTAAGTATGGTGGTAGTGATTTCTTGAATTATTACTTTTACAGTGTGTAATTCAACTACATTGTATCACTTCTTTCTGTGATTGATTTTTATCAACATTATCATTTCAAGATTTTGTTTATTTTTTTTTTAGATTATCTATCATTAAAGATGTTTCTCTCCTTCCTATTACTGGTATTCTGTACATTATAATGAATGCTCTGAAATATAAGAAAGCATTGTCTGCTGAATATTAGATGCGTTTTTTTTTTTCTTCTTACTCTAAAATTTCAGGTAATTTCCTGATATTTGAAGAATAACTTTAATTTGTTACTGCAGAATGTGAAGATAATTTTCACAATAAAATCTATTGTGCCAATTGTAACAGTGATTTTGCTTTCTTACCAGGTTGAAAAAGATCAGTGTGGTGGTGGCAGACAGCAAGAGTGAACACCTGATGGTCGGCACAGAGGGCGGTAACATCTACCTGCTCAACCTGGCAACTTTTGCCATGTCAGACAATATTATTTACCAGGATGTAGTCATGCAGAAGTAAGTTTTAAGATCACAAATACAAACATTGTAACAAAATTAAATGAAGCTCAACCACTATGACAAGGAAAATACAAAACAATAAATTTGATGGATGGTGATTGAGTACTGTTTCTGTGGTACTTAATCCAGTCTTCATGTACTGGTTACTTAAGAGGGCATATCAGTTTTGTTTATTTTACAAGATTAGATGTGGCTTTTGGAAAGGATTACTGTCATTTATTGATATTCTCAATTGGAAATACTGTTTATTGCATTATTAGTTGAAAATAGTTATTTTCAACTTTTTTTTTCTCATTCAAGTAAATAGACCAAACTTGTCATTTAGTTTCACCCTCCCATCCTCTTTTCAGTGTTCCAGAGGATTACAAAGTTAACCCTGGCCCAGTTGAGGCAATTGCAGAGCACCCCACAGAACCTGACAAGATCCTAATCGGCTATCAGCGTGGCCTCATTGTGTTGTGGGATAAGAAGAATCTGTGCGCTGATCAGGTGCGTCATTTGTTTCCCTCGTTGGCTGTAGCAAATTTTGTTTGTAAATACTTTTTTGGGACTGAACTTGGAGAGGAGATCAGTTTTCATTAGTATTTTGTATAAGAATGGAAGTGAATTCTTGGCTAGAATTTGTTTTTTAATATTTGTTTTAGTATAAGTGCAAAAAACATGCCCTCAGTCATGACTAACTCAATCTCCATGATACATTATAGGTAAGAAAATGTTTTTGCAGAAACTATAGTTAATTCCTGATAACTTTTGAGTTTTTTATATTCACTTTTTTATATTCTCCAAAAGGACTTAAAAAAAAAGCAGTGAAAGAAAAAAGTCACGAGCACACTATCTCCTTTCTTTTATGTATTTTCTCTTTCTGTTATGATAAGAATATAAATAGACTATTTAAAGTAACCTTTTTTCTTTTCTGACTAATTTCAGTCGTTAATATCATTTGAGATTGTTTTACTTTGATTTATGATGGTTTAATTTGATTTATGATAAGCATAGATATGGTAAAACTAGGTAGTTGCAATGGGTGGCTTACACCTTTATTTTGCTCCCCCCCCTCCCCCCCAAAAAAGGACAATAATAATCACATTCCAAATTCTTTAGAGATGTATATCTTTTCCAAGTGAGTCATAACTCAAAACACTTCAGAATCCATTGGAATGGTCCCTATAATGCCTTTTTTTCTTTTTTTCTTTTTAATTATTACATAAAAACTCACATTTTGTGTTTTGGAATGCTTTGTTACTCTTCAAATTGGGACTGAGAGCATTATATTTTTCTCATAGTTTCTTTCATTATCCCTTAGGCTGGAAAATAGTTAGACAGAAATATTATAAATTAAGTTCACAGACACTTGGAGTAAAACAAACTTACAAAATGTCCTCCACAGACATACGTATGCACTCAACAACTAGAATCTGTGTGCTGGCATCCAGATGCAAGCCAGTTTACGACATCTCATAACGACGGCAGCTATATGGTCTGGTCATCCACCGAGTCATCTGAGCCTGTTGACGGTCCACAGACTGTGTATGGGCCCTTTCCTTGCAAACCTATCACCAAAATTCTAAGACCAGCAGCTAAAGAGTAAGTGTTTTTTGATGGTACTTTTACATGGTTTGTTTGAATCCTTAATTTTTTTTGTTTATTTTTATATTGAAAATAGAGATGAAGTTAAATAAAAAAAATTTAAAAAAAATAGAAAATTAACAGAAAAGTATGGGAACTTGGAACAAACTAGTTAGAACATTATGGGTAATAATGACTAATTTAAACATGATATCATATTACTAAATCATTCATATCCAGATATAACCTGCTTTTTTTTTTTCTTTTTTTTTTCATGTGCTCACCCTTGAAAAATTGCATCTCTGATTCATAACATCAGATTTATGCCATACTGTCTCATAATAGGGACAAACTCATGAATTAATAAGGTGTCACATAACATCTAGGATTTTTTTTATTATGTAGTGATGAGATGTAACCCATTATCATGTATTAAAGAGATCAATTTAGGTTGAAATAAATTTCAATGCTTTATATCCTATTCCAGAGGTGACCTCATTATCTTTGGAGGAGGCATGCCCAGAGCAAGCTACGGTGACCGCAATACAGTGACTGCCATGCAGGGAGAATTCCATGTCACTTTCAATCTTACTTCCAGAGTCATTGACTTTGTTGTAGTCGATGATGATGAAAGTGGTGAGTTTTTCTCATTGTTGATTATTTTTTTATTATATATATATATACACACACACACACACACACACACATATATGGACATGTATATATGTATATATTGATATATTTATATGTACATATATACATGTTTATGTATATATATATACATATTATACATATATATCATATATTTGTATATATACATGTGTATATATATATATGTGTGTGTGTTTGTGTGTGTGTTTGTGTGTGTGTTTGTGTGTGTGTTGTGTGTGTGTTTGTGTGTGTGTTTGTGTGTGTGTGTGTGTTTGTGTGTGTGTGTGTGTGTGTGTGTGTGTGTGTGTGTGTGTGTGTGTGTGTGTGTGTGTGTGTGTGTGTGTGTGTGTGTGTGTGTGTGTGTGCGAGAGAGAGAGAGAGAGAGAGAGAGAGAGAGAGAGAGAGAGAGAGAGAGAGAGAGAGAGAGAGAGAGAGAGAGAGAGAGAGAGAGAGAGAGAGAGAAAGGGGGTGGTGGTGTTTGTGCACAAGAAATTAACCCTAGACATAATCTCTACCTACTTTGATTTGATCATTCAGTACTATATGTATGTTACACCCATAGTCATTACAAGTACAAATTATATTTATATATATTACCAAGTTCATAACATCACCTTGAATCTTCCAGGCCAAGCAGGCTGTCTGGTGGTTCTAGCAGAAGAGGAGGTAGTCTTCATAGATCTCATGACCGAAGAATGGCCATCATTTGCAGCTCCTTACTTGGCATCTCTACACTCCTCTGCTATTACCTGTTTATACTTGGTTTCGGGAATAATGCCAGATATTTATGAAAAAATAAAGGTCAGAAGTGTGGACATGTAAAAGATTGATTTGTTTTGTATTTGAGTTTGTTTCTTGTATATATTGATAAATTCAGATTCAGGGAAAAGAAAAATCATTTCAATTGTAAACCTTTTATCTTTTTTTCTTTTTATATATAACAGATTTAATACTAAAGGGAACAAGGCAGGTGGGACTAAAGTAAAAGTAGATTTAACTATTTTTGTGATTTTTGTTATTGCAGGAAGCAGGATCTAAGCAACAGGTTGGCTTATCCACACGTCCTTGGCCAATCAATGGAGGAATCTTGCAAAGTTCCGACCCACCCAAACAGCGAGATCTTCTCTTAACAGGTCACGAAGATGGTGAGTATGATGTTGGCAGCATTCATAGCACATAGGAAGAAAGAACTCTTAACATGTGAATGCAAGCTCAAATGCACTTTGTACTTGAATTTTCACAGTGAAATAGTGAATACTAATTTCTGTACTTTTTTTTTTATCGGCTTTTAAAATCATCCTCAGGTACCGTACAATTCTGGGATGCATCTGGAGTTTCTCTGACACACCTGTACAAATTCACAACGGCTAAGCTCTTTGTGTCAGAGGACCTCGCTGCAGATGGGGCAGCTGCTGAAGATGACGATTGGCCTCCATTTAGAAAAGTGAGTTGGAGATTCTTGCGCAGACTTGAAAGATGACCTTGTGCAAGTTCTCCCTCTTTGCTTGCATTCTTGTTATTTATTTATTTATTTGTTTCTAATTATTATTATTATTTTATTTTACTTTTTATTTTTATTTATTTTTTTTTTTTTTCTCAAAAAATATGTGAAGGATTAGGTGTTAACATTTCCAAAACATCTTTTAATGAATGATGATCATTTGCAGGCAGGGTTGTTTGACCCGTATAGTGATGATCCTCGTCTCGGTATCAAGAAGATGGAGATGTGTGCGTTCACAGGGACTCTTGTTGTAGCGGGCACAGCAGGTCAAGTCCTTATCCTAAATGTTAACATGGAAGAAAAGGAACTCGTACCTGAGGTTAGAATCATATTTAACCAGTATACGTGTAGTTTATTATATTATAAAGTATCATTCATTTGTAAATTTGAACTATCTGATTATGATTTTCAATTCCAAATGCATCATAGAATATGTTATTCTGTTTTTAAGGCATCATAGAATATGATATTCTCTGTATACAATATTATGTACTATGCACTTAATTTGTTTACTGAATATTAAAACTGGTTCCACTGACTGAGAACTCATCATAGTTGTTGATTACAATTATCTTACTTTCAGGCTGTAGATGTAAATTTGGTAGCTGAGACTGACAACTTTGTCTGGAAGAGTCATAGCAAACTGGATATGCAGACTGAAGCTGTCAAGTTTGAGGCTGGCATGCAGGTAAGTTCCATTGATTTTTTTTTTTTTTTTTTTTTGTATTCTTTAATTTCTTTATTGGTATATTTTGTTAAATGCTACTTTTATTATTTTGATATGCAGAAACCGGTATAATTAGTATCATGTTTTTAAAGAAAAAATATATAATAGATGGCAGTGCAAGTGGAAATAGTAGGGGTATATATATATATATATATATATATATATATATATATATATATATATATATATATATATATATATATATATATATATATATATATATATATATATATACACACACATATGTAGTAAACATCCACATCTTCATATTATTTGGGCAACATATACTATGAGACAAATATATTACAATTCACTGATAAGCCTGAGGAAACATAAAATAAAGAATATTTTGACCTGTGATTGTCACAAATTGAAGCAAGACAGTGTTTCAGCATTTAGGTGCATATGATTTAAGATCAGAGATAAAACATTGATATAAAATTGATGTGTTCTTCTTCCTCCCCAGCCCACAGCAGTCGTACAGTTTTACCCTCCAGCTTCCTGTACATCTTTGACCCTAAACAGCGAATGGGGTCTTGTTGCTTGCGGTACAGCTCATGGATTTGCACTCTTTGACATTATTCAGAGGAAGAACTTGCTTGCCAAAAGTACTTTAAGCCCTCTAGGTATGTTTCTTTTTATTTCTTTTTCTGTAGGTAATTTTTTTTTTTTTTTTTTTTTTTTTTTTTTTTTTTTTTTTTTTTTTTTGTCTTTCTTAGAACAACCTAATATTTTGTTCATAACTAAGTACAGGGTCTTGATCTTACCCAACATCTTTACTCAGACAAATACTAATTTTGATTAAATTTAAATGGATACATTCATCTTTCATCTAGAATTTATTGATTTCATTGATTTAGTCAAGGTTTAGTCACACAATTCATTTGTTCATTCACCTTTAATTCTTTCATTAATTGTTCAGTCATCAACCATTCTTTCATCACTTACAACCCTTTGTTCAGTCATCAACCATTCTTTCATCACTTACAACCCTTTATACCCCTTTCAGACTTAGCCAACACAGCCGATGAAGGACCAATGTCCAGGAGAAAATCCCTCAAGAAGTCACTACGAGAGTCATTCCGCAGATTACGTCGTGGAAGATCCCAAAGAAAAACGGGAAAGCCAGGAGCCACCTCACCAACAGGGGCACATCCGCAAAGGTGAGCACAAATAGTGGAGATGAGTGACAGTAGTATATGTGAGTGGATTTATGAATGAGGAGTCTTTTTGGTCTTAATGGTTCCTGCTCATTGTGTCTTAAAAGCAGAAGAAGGTGCAAGAGTACTGGTGTTTGGAATTAAGGTAATGAAAGGGACACGTATGTGGTGAGATGTTTTAATTCTCAGTAATGATAACATCATTACGATTCTTTGTTTATGTGCTTATTTGTTTATTCCAAAGATAAATTTTGTCTTTCCTGTTCATTCAGAAAAATTTCTCTGTTTGACTTTGGAAGAAAATGTGAAAATGCTCATTGGGAAACTGGACTGCTTATTAGCTTTTGCTTAAAAGACATTGAATTTCAACAGTTTTTGAGAAATTAATGTAATTGAAAAACATCTGGTTCATTGCCAGTGGTATCTATGCATATGTAAGGCTATGCAGTTTTTTATACATGTTTATTAGTCAGTAAACTGTTCAAAGGTGATTTTTTCTGGTGTCTGCTACATGCTCACAGTGAATAGTGTTTATAAGGCACTGTGACTCACAGTGTACCTCATTGTCTGTATTAGAATCTGGGTAAAAGTATAAGCTTACATAAGTATAGTGTGATTTTTTTAACTAAAAGAACTTAGTATACTGAAGAGATAAAACCAGAATTCTTCTTAGTCTATAGAAGACAGTTAAGTATGTATACTTTCTTTTTTATCTTCTGTGTCACTATCCCTGATTTAGCTCTAAAAGACAGGCAATAGTAAACTTAGAATTTCTTGATTATTATTTTAAGGAGATTGACTGTGAGATTCAGTGTGATTTCTCTGAAATTAACTCAGTCTTTTCAGCAACTTTTCCTTGACTTTTAACTTCTTGAGCTTAATATTGCTACAATATCTAGATGCATGAAAGTTATATATTGATCTTCTCATACTGTATTGTGAAAAAGCTGCTTTTAGAGATAATGATAATAAAAAGAGCTAATGAACCAGTTCACTTTTCAGTCATGTGCAGTTGATGTAATTACTTAGATACTCTTTATCTTGGGCATGAAGAATTTGTATAAAGCCTATTTCTGATCTGTAGAAAACATGTTGCAAAACATATAAGATGCTTGTTTGAAAACTCCCTTGTAGACAAGTAATTCTTTGTCCATGACTCATGTGGTTCTTGTAGTTTGTCTGCGAGCTCATGGAGGCCAAAAGTCCGCAGGCAGGATCCATGCCCAGTGCCCCTTACAAGCGGGTCAAAATATCTGCCAAAAATAAATTTAACCCCCCCACCCCCCCTCCTCTAGGGTGGACCATGATATAATTAGTGACACCAGTGATGAGTCCCACGATGAGGACGACGAACCGACTAGGTAAATGTAAGCGCAACAGAAATGGAAGCAATTGGCTTATTTCGCTTTCCTTTTTTGAGCATCTTATAACAACGCAGCTGCTGTAGGCATGTGACAGGCATCGCTTGAGTGGGACAGTAGAAACTCTTGATCTCAAGGACGGTGTTCGGAGCAGAACCAAGTCTTTTTTAAGCATTTTGAACTGGAATTCAATTATATAAATGGTAAAGATAAAAGGAGTAATACAAAAGAATTTGATTTTAAGACAAGTTGACAGGGTTTTGCAGATTTGTTTTTGGTAACACTTTACTTTTCTTATGTAGTACAAATCTAGTACAAGGGACATAGTTGTTACATTTGGGTAGCTACATTATATACATTCTCATGAATTTCATTGTACAACAAAGCACGTAATGCTTAATTCAGCATACAATACTGAGAATTTTAACTTTTTTCAGCCAATGAATTCCTTCCAGATTGTCATATCATGTAGTCTTGATTTCAGAGATTCTACTGTACTGGTTTTTTTTATTTCAATTTTCATATTTTTTTTTTTTTTTTTTGTTTTTTTTTTGTTTTTTCTTTATATATTTTTTTTTTCAGTTGCAATTTATTTTTCTCCTTTGAGAAAAAAAGCAGAAAACACTGAATGTAAACATACGACACTGTTCAGGCAGCTGAATGAATGCTGTGTTTCGTTTATGATATTACTACTATTATGATGTTTTCCTGTTATTTTTTTATTGTTATTATTATTATTATTATTATTATTATTATTATTATTATTAATATTGCTGTTATTATTATTGAAACATTGTCGTTTATGGTATTTTGTTTAGTTAACTTTATCAAGGGAATTTCTTTAGCAGTGTTTGTAGACTTACACCACAAATGTGCTGGCCTATGAATGTGAAGATGGCAGAATTCCGCTCACCTTGAAAGCGAATTTTGCAAATCAAGTTTTAGACAACTTTGGATGCATGAAACAAGTAGTTCATTTTGTTAGAGCAATGAATTCATATGATATCATTTGTTCTCTTCCTTTTTTTTCAGTAAAAGGGAACTTGAACCCTTGTTATTTTTATTTCAATCCACAACTTTTTCTTGTTTTAATTCCTAAGGTTTGACTTGCATGCTTCTCATGTTTCATGCAGCCCTGATGAGGATGAGAGTGAGGTGGAGGATGGGAAGGAGGTGGATTTGAGTGATAGAGGGGAGGGAGGTCAGGAGGAGGAGGAGGAAGAAGAGGAGGAGGAGGAGAAGGAGGAGGAGAAGGAGGAGAAGGAGAAGGAGAAGGAGAAGGAGAAGGAGAAGGAGAAGGAGAAGGAGAAGAAGGTGGTGGTGTCCAAGCAAGCCGGAAGGAAGGACAATAAATGCGCTGGTGAAGAGACTCCCGGCCAAGCAGCTTCATCTAAGACCCCTGGGGCATCCCAAGGGAGGCAGCGGGAAGAGGATGTACCCCAGCGTGCAGCTCTTGCCCAAGAGGAACTCTCTGAGGAAGGGATAGAAATAGCTGAGGAGGCTGAGAACAAAGGTAAGCCTGCTAGCGAGGAGAAAGAGGAGTCTGAAATAGCTGGGACAAAAGAGGGTGTGCCTTTCTTCTACTATGTTACCCCCAAGAGACTACGTGACAAGTCTATGAGTCCTACAAAAAAGGACAAAATTAAGAGCAATAAGAAGGAAAAGAAAAAGGAGAAGAGTGCCATAACACCAGACAAAGAGGAGGGGGAGGAAGAGAAGGAGGAGAAAGAGAAAGAGAAAGAAGAGATGGAAGAAGGAAAGGGCAAGAGCAAGACTTGGCTCCCTGCAGTATTTTCACGCAAAGACAAGGGTGATGGAGATGAGCCAGTTGAGGGAGAGCCAGCTCCTGAGGTGGAAGAGATTGCCCCTGAACAGACCAAAGCCCCAGGCATCTTCCAGAAGATCTTTAGTCGCCAGGCAAGTGCCACAACTGTAGAGGGGCCAGAGGAAGTTGAAGTAGAGGTAACAGAGAAAACACAGTCTGGACTTGGGAGATTTTTCAGTAAACAGACTAGCCCAGAGACACCTGTAGAAAGTGAGCAGCAACCACCTTCTCAGGCCTCAACACCAAAGCCAGGAGTTAATCGGTTCAAAGACTGGCTTCAGCGACGTGAGACTGATGAAGAAATTGTGAAAGTAGAAGGAATAGAGCCAGGCGAGTCAAAAGAAAGCTCCCTTCGTAGACTGTTCCAGCGCTCTCGCCCTGGAACCCTCGAGAGTGGGGTAAAATCTGAAAGCCAAGGAGACATTGGGACAGGAAGCACCAAGTCTCCGTCTGAGCTGACCAAGCGACATCGATTCCGACTGGCATTCAGGCAGCGGCACCATAGTGAAGAGGCCCGTGCCCCCCCAGAACCAGTCCAGCTGCCAGATATTGAAGAGTCTCAAGTAAAGTCTCGTTCACTGACACGTCCCCGTAAACTTTGGATTGGCAGTCGCAGTCAGAGCGAACAGAAAGCTAGCCCAGACCCATCTGTAACACCCACTGTTCCCACAGCAACACCAGATCCTGCACTAACTCCTGAACCTGAGCAGAAGGGCGAGTCGCCTCAGCAGGCAAAGCATTCCTTCTTCCAGTCACTTAGAGGCCGGAAGGGACGTCAAGAGCAAAGCTCAGAAACCCAGAAGAAGAAAGCAGAGGCCTCCCCAGAGAGGGCAAAAGAAGACACCTTACAGCGTGCCGAGAGTTATGAGCTGGCCATGTCGGGTGTAAATGTGATCAAGTCGAAAGATTCCAAAGATGCAGGGGAAGCCAGTTCAAGTAGAATTAAACTCTTGTTCAAGCAGAAGAGTGAGGTAATCCTGAGACCCTTTAGTCGCCGCACAGCCAATCAAGAAAAACGGAAGAGTGCACCGGTGCCACATGTGGAAGTGACCCCCAAAGAGCCCGAAGTGGAGGTTCCTGACATAGAAGCTAGACACCCCAGCATTAGCACTTACATAGACGAGACTCCCTCAGCTTTCACTTCTCCTCATATCCTTCCTGATGAACCCATCACCATCGAATCCGATCCTTTTCCCTCTGACATTACCCAGTCTGATCCTCAGCAGGTCCTAGGGGCCCTCAGCCCCGTGCAGCACCCCCAGTCCCCCGAATCTGACTCAGATTCACTAGTGCTAGATCTCCATAGTATGCAGTCAACCCCAGATGTAGTTCGCAGAGATCCTGATAGTCGTGTTAGCACCCTTGAACGAGCCCTTAGTCGTAGGCTAACCTTTTCCCTGCCCTTTGGTAGTGCTGGAGGTGGAGGGGCAGCAGCAGATGATGATGGGTTGAAGCCTGTGGAGAGAGCCATTGAAGCACGCTCACAGACCAGTGACTACATTGGATCTATGGTTCGTTGTTTGCACCTAACAAAATGCTTCATTGCCAACAGTAAGTTCATATTATTTTTATTAGGTGGATAGGATAGGATTTTTTATATTCTAGGAAACAACAACAACAAAAAAACAAGATGCCAAAATATGTTCTCTCCCTTTCATGAATTTTGTTTTATTCTAGCCAGATAATTAACACTGATTCTCTTGGTAGGGCATGGATACACTGGCTATGTTTTGTTTTGATTATCAAGCCTTCCATCTTCTACTGCGATGAAATTTTTAGTTTGTGCTTAAGGTTCTTATTTTATAATACATTTTTAAGAGACCACATTCTACAATATATAGAATTATTAGTTTAACACAAGACTGTTCAGTTGAATAGACAATCACTGGATTTTACACTGGATTTCTGATACAAAGGCAATCCCTAACCATCCCATAGCTCAGCTGATGTCTGCCACTTTATGGGCGGGCACCAACAGTGGCGCCATCTTCGTCTTCACGATTGCTATTCCACCCTCTGAGAAGCGCAATGAGATCCCACTAAGTGTCCAGATTGGTAAAGAAATCCACCTCAAACACGGCGCTCCCGTCATCAGTATATGTGTGCTTGATGGGGCAAATCGACCCTTCCCTGAACCCATGGCAGTGAAGAAGGAGGCTGCCCCTGCGCCAAATCCTAATATGCCACATAGAGTGTTGATATGCTCTGAAGAACAGTTTAAGGTATGATTAATTTAAAGGTTATTTATGGCTGGATTAACTCATAAATAGTGGAGTGCCTGTTTTACATATGCCGAGCAATGTGGCAGTGTTGCACATAAAACCAATCACAACAATGTAGAAACTATCTGATTATAAATGATGTAGATGCCAAATGCTGCAGACATGGTTGTAAATTAATCTGGATAATTATAAGTCTTTAATGTTAGTGAGGGGTATAGGTTGTATAGAAGTAGAGAATATTTTTGCAAAAATAGTACTTCTTCTTCTTCTTTATCATTACTTTAGTACTTTTGTTAATAAATCTCTTAAATATATATCAAGTTTGGTGTAGCATACATTATCCAGTACACTATTATGTTTCAACTTCACTCTAGTTAGAAACTTGATTGGTCATATAAACATGCTTTCTCACTTGTTCTTGTTTCAGGTGTTCACTCTACCACAGCTAAAGCCTTTCTGCAAGTTTAAACTAACTGCACATGAGGGATCGAGAGTACGGAAGATTGGCTATGCAGACTTTGTTTCATCAGCTGATGAGAGCTATCGGGAAGCAGGCTTTATGATAATGTCTAATCTTGGGGACTTTTCCTTGTATTCTCTGCCTGATTGTCGAAGACAGATGCAGGTGGCATACATTAAGCGGGAAGATATCAAGTAAGTATAATTTCAATTGTCTTGATTATCTGTATTTTTTATACTCTGTGTAGGGGAAGGGGATGACTGTGTGTGGTTAAGTGGCTGTGTATATGTGTGTGTGTGTGTGTGTGTGTGTGTGTGTGTGTGTGTGTGTGTGTGTGTGTGTGTGTGTGTGTGTGTGTGTGTGTGTCTGTCTGTCCTTTAGTGTTTGGAAATGACAGCATGTTAATAACAAAAATGTAATGTTGTGTTACATGAAAATGCTTTACAATGAGTTGAACCTCGTATCTATACCAAATTTCTAAAAACGTCCAATTCTTGTTCTGCCTTGTACAGTGGTATCAATAGTGTGGTCTTTAGTAATCGTGGTGAGGCATTGTATATGATGTCACCATGTGAGCTGCAGAGAGTGTCACTGTCTGCACGGCACATCACTAGACCCTGTGGCACCATACCTATTGTCAAACCAGAACCAGTTGAAGAAAAAATTGAAGAGGCAGCCAAAGAAAAGGTATGTACAGATGTAGAATAATTTGAAGTTACCTTCTACATGTGATTATTCTTTTCTTTTGTATTGCTGCAATTAATGTATTAAAATTTCTGTTTCAATAAGAAGGATTTCATTTCATTTTATAAGGAGTTCACAGATCAAAGAAAACTGAATCACTTTAATGGATTTGTTCAGAATAGTTGTATTATCCATGGAAATTATTATGTGTCCCTGTCTTGTTTACTTTTATTTATTTGTTTATTTTCAGCATGTTTGGAAGTATAAAAAAAAGTAGTGTAAATTGATTAATTTTGCAAAGTATTGCCTTTTAAAATACAAAAATGGAGGTAATAATAAAAAAAAAGAAAAAAGGATCAGGGTGGCATGTTTAGTTTGTAGAAAATTGGTTTCTGTGTGTGAGATGAAATTAAGTTCCCATTTTTGTTTCAGCCAGCAAGTGAAGGCCCTGCTGGGGAGGATGGAGCAGGCTCTGCAGCCCCAGAGACTCAAGGCGAATCAGCAGCTACTAATGAAAAAGAGGTAATGTTTTAATAAATGATTTTTTGTCTTCCTTTCTCTCTTTTTTCTTTTATCTATCTGTTCATTCTTCTGTCTTTTCACTTTCTTTCTTTCTTTCTTTCTTTTTCTTGTTCTCTTTCTTTCTCTCCCTATACCCTTCCTTTGATTTTCACATCCCAATCCCTCTCCCTCTCCCTCCTTTCCTCCCTCCCTCCCTCCCTCCCTCCCTCCCTCCCTCCCTCCCTCCCTCCTATCCCTTCTTTCCTGCCTCCCTCCTATCCTTTCATTCATTCCTTCCCTCCCTCTCTCCTATCCCTTTGATCATTCCCTCCATCCATCTCTCTCTCTCTCTCTCTCTCTCTCTCTCTCTCTCTCTCTCTCTCTCTCTCTCTCTCTCTCTCTCTCTCTCTCTCTCTCTCTCTCTCTCTCTCTCTCTCTCTCTCTCTC
>NC_061840.1:28768201-28775701 GCF_019202785.1 Penaeus chinensis
TTCTTTTATTGACGTCTGAGTTTTTGGTTTTATATACATGTAAAATATATATCTATATAATGTTCATTCATTAACAAAGAGATTAAGTCTTTGTTTTCTTTTCTCTGCTTTTCAATAAAACTGGACAGCTGTTTGTAGTGATTCACATTTTTTTCTTATAGATTTGGTTTCTATTTTCCTTACTCTGCTTGTTGATGGACAGGTAGAATAATTTCTAATTATATTTCCTTTGGTTAGAGTAAATGATTCCAAGCAATGTCTTTCTTTTAAAAAGTCAGATTGGTCTACAGTAGTCAATATTGAGGTTGAAAGAAAATCCAGGAGTGTTATTGCCAAAGTGATATGATCGAAGATTTCAGTATCTTTTGATGTAATTTTTGCAAACAGTAAAATATATAAAAATACAGATACGGAATTTACTGTGTTCATATTAAGAATCTCAAGAACTGAATGCTGAATAGACAAGCAGAGGTTTTAATGGAGTATATTGATATTGGGGTATTCAGTTCTTTTGTGTATATATGTATTAGCCATATAATTGGATTTCAGATAGAGAAAGCTTGCAAGTTTAGCTTTGTTTGGATAAATTAGGGCATTTTTTTGGCTCTTATTTTGCCAAGGTGTTTGATTAGACACTGTTGCTGTCCTTGTTCCATTTTTTTCCTCCCCTCAGTGTGGTAGATATGAAAAGAACATCTTAGTTAATTGTTTGTCTTGTTTTCTCATTCAGTCTTGTTAATTTTGTCCTTATTATTTATATTAATATTTCATTGTCTGTTCTTTTTCTTTCTGTCTTTGTGTTGCACATAATGATTTTTGTGTCTCTTTTTTTTTTTTTTCTTTTCTTTTCTTTCTTTTATAAGTGTTCCATCTTTTTATTTCACTTTCTTCCCTTTCCAATCTCTCCTTCTTATTCATGTCTTTGGGGTGCATGAATTTTGCTTGTTGATTTTGTCAGTGCATGTATTGTGCTACCATATACTGTAAATACACAACTTCAGAATTGTGTATCAGTATATCTAAATGTGCTGAGAATTGCAATGCAAAAACTAATGTTTTAAGAAAATAATAGTGTAAGATGAAAGTAGGTAGCCTGATTATAAAAAATCTATATAATTCTAATTGATGAGGTACTTTCATCCTGTGAAGGTTTTGTCTACTAGCATTGGAAGCACAATATTTATTGAGTCATCTTACCTTCTCCAGATATAATAGCATGCTTGCTATGCAGATTGCATGTCTTTAACAAAGCACACACTCACACATGCACATTGTTGTTTGTTTCATTTTTTTTTCCCCCCTCCATATCCTACACAAAAAACTAATAGCAACTCGTCAAATGTGGATATATTTTACCTTATATCAAAACAGTATTTTGTTCTTGTTTATCTGTGACGTACCTTAACACTCTGACATACACTCAGTATGAAGGACAGGTGTGAAGAACTTTGTGTGGTTTGCCATTTTTGACTGATACAGAAGAAATTCATATAGTGGATTATTATCCAATTGGACCTCAATGATCTGACCGTCATGTCATGAAAAAATTTGCTGGGCATATACCATCACTGAAAAATATGGCTGAGGATGACAGGAATGACCTAACCTAAACTGTCATGAAAAATTCCACTGAAGGCCAAGGTTGAAAGGAATGATTCACCATGAGGAGGAAGACATTTAAGAAGGGGCTTTTGCATTGTTTCCACCAATAAATGAGGGTGAAATGTACCATCCATGAGCCATGGTTGGAAGAGTGTCAACTCCAGGAGTACACTAGTTTCATGTTCAGGATCCCATTAGCACAGGCAGGGTTAAAAAAAATGAATAATATGAAAATATTAAAAGATAACAAATAAGAAAATCAGAAAATAAGAGGGCTGTGTAAGAAAAAGTGTTACCATCTTGAGACGGCATATTAAATGACAAATGACTTTATCAATATCCTACATTCCTTAGGCTTATCTGCTGTTATGCTAATGGATGCATGATGCTATGATACTGGATGGTGAAAATCCTCTTTAGATTTCTTTTGGTTAGCAAAGACAGGTACTAATGTATGTCTTTTATAAGGTGGTGGTGGTGAAAATTAAACTTTCAAAGAAGAGGGAATGCCTGTTTTCTGATTATGCTATTTGAACAGAAGCAGTTAAAGAATTGTCATGCAGGGAACTAATTCTGACATGAGGCAAACCACATTGTATTGGCTTGATAGTAACATACTCACACCAGTTAAACATTACATGAGCAAATAAATGCTTAACATGTTTAACTGCAATCTACACTAAAGTTGCATTGAAACCATACCTAATTAAAAATTAAAAAAGGAAATGAATGTCCTGAACTAGTATGAAGTTAAACTTCTAAGTTGCTATTCTTTATTTGCAGTTATGTTGTTATTTTTTATTATTAATGATGATGATGATAATTATGATTAACCCCAGAAGTTGCTTTTAGTTTTCATGACTTCTTCTGAAGGCTATTTGTGTTCATTATTCAGATGTTGGTTCTCATCCAAGGATAGGAAGGTGTATGCAAGCTCTTTTGGGAGAGCTGTTTATATGTTTTTATTTGTTGAAACTGTGATTGTTGAATGTTTATTTTATGTTACTGTAGATTTGGATTTATTTTTTATTATTATTTTTTTTTTAGATTATAATCTGGACACATGTTCTGTTTCAAGCTCAGTTAAGTTAAGAGTACTTAAACCATGACTTTAGTTCTTTTTTATGCTTTAAGGTTAAAATAAGATTTCATGTGATGAGTGTATGCTCAAATATATGATACTTTTACTTTTTCAGATTAATGAAATACTTGTGATGATATTCTATACCTCAATGTAGACACCAGAAGAAACTATATATGAGTTACAGATTTTTAATAATAAATGTTATATTATTATGATTATAACATATCTACTAATGGTGGTTGAAATTTTCCCTGTAATATTTGTTCTTCCTACTACATATTCTGAAAATTCCAGAGTGGAAGACATTGAAACATTATAATTTACATTACACAAAACAAAGATTTCTTACTTATGCCTGTTTCCTTAGCAATGCTTTGGTACACAATAAAGTAGTAGCTTCTTGTACAAGCTTTAAAAAAAACAACAGGATAACCTGTCACAAGAAACATAAAGGTGTTCAAGAGGTGTTCAGAAATTAACTAAAATAAGAGCTCTTTTTCAAAGGAAGGTGTCATTACTAACACTTATTTTTTTTTCTTTCTTTCCCCTTCTCTTCCCCTCTCCTGCGTCTGGCTTGTGTTAACCTGCTACAGTAACAGTCAGTAAGTACAACTATTGAACTTTCTATCAAGAATTACCATTGGAATAGCTGTAGCTTGTTTAATAATTTTTTTTTTTTTTTTTTTTTTAACTAAAATTTTGTAGTTACAAAGTAGCATTACTGGCAAATTCTACTTTTTCTTCCTAGTATCATGTGCAAGAAAGTCAGGTCTTCCTCAAAAGTACAAGTCCTGGTAAAGAATACATAAATTCCAGATAGGTTTTCCTTGCGTATGGCAGTTTTTAATGCCCAGAATTGTTCATTTTAAGGAAGAAGTTTTTTTTTTTTTCACATTTCAACAAGTACATTTCTCATCTTCTGTTTTTTGATAAACTCACAGGTAGTTTAAGGAATGATTTATTTAATGGATTTGTACTTTTTGTTCCCTTTCTAATACTTCTTGTTTAGTATGTATTTTTTATCGGCATGACATAAATTAAAATAAATCTCAGAATTTATTGTCAAATCTCCTAACGACATCTGCTGACCCATTTTTCCCTTGTATTTTCAGACTAAGAAGAGAGCACCGTTAGCCAAGGCTGAGTCCTTTTTCAGCAAGGAGCCAAGAGTCGTGAAGGAAGAGTAATTGTTGTCAATAGATTACATAAGCCTCACTTTGTAGGATGAAGTACCAGTGATTGGTAGTTTTATGAAACCCTTTATAGGACTTTTTTTTCAGGCCCATTGTTTGCACTTTTATATGGAGAATGCATTTAAATGGAAGTAGATATGTGATGGGGTTGGACATTCTTTCAACTTGAATAAGGTAGATTATTACAAGATATATCTTTTCCCCCATTTCTTTGTTTTACATTTTTTTTATTTTATTTATTTATATATATATTTTTTCCTTTCTTTCATTTCTACTGGAGGTAGTTGTTATTTTTATAAAGAGAAGTTATGGAGAGATGCTATCTGTTTTTAACTTTGTGAGGCAATATTGCTGTGAGACTTGAATAAAGTCGCAGAAGTGTGCAAACTTCAAAGAGATGAAAAAAATATATAGATATCAGTAAACAGGCCAAAATACCCAAATTACTTCTGTAAGTAACTGAATTGCCAAATACCTTTTTCTGATTTGCAGTGCCTTGCGGTCTCATGTACTTCTATTACTCATACATACTGTGAACACATCAGAGCTTTTGGTTTTGTTTTTATTGTTTCAGTCGCATTTTTGTTTCTAATATGAACAAATATCAAATAAACATTCAATTTATAAATTAAAGGGATTGAAAAGCTTTGGTGGAAGCTCGGTACCTGTGTATATATTATTAGCTGGAAGAAAGTAAAGTATTGATTATGTTTAACACTAATAGTAAGAAAAGCAATGATAATTTCTATCATTTAAAACATTGGTATTCATGTATTGGAGTAAGATTTTCGAACAAACGAATAACAGTAGCAGTTAATTTGGAGCTGGGCATTTTTTTCCTGAATTAAGATATATGTATATATATATATATACACACATCCCTCTATACAAAAATATATATTGTATGTATGTGTTTATGTATGTAGACATACACATTACGTATGTACATGATGGTGTGTGTATATGTATATATATATGTACACACAGAGATGTGTATGAAAATAGACATAGTTTTAGGGTAACATACTAATGAACTAATTTATCAGTCCTAAAGTAAATATATACTAAAAGAAACATGCAGTCAAGTCTATTGGAATTCCATAATAGGTTCTGCCTTTTTTCTGTTTCTGATTGACAGCTGTTTGCTTTACTCAGATGGAGATTGTTCATTGTAAGGATGCAATACATCAGCCCCATTCCATTTAGAATGAGGTGAGAGGGAAGGGAGAAGGAATGTTGCATTAAAATAAAACCTGTTTGGATGTGATATGATTATGTGACTGTGGAGATGACTGCTTAGTCCCCACTCTCACTGTATCTGGCAGGCTCTTTCATTATTTAAGTTGATTTTCTGATGTTTTATGGTTTTGCCGTTGGAAGCTGGGAAACGGCTTTGCCTGTCACCCGTTCGATAGAGGTTAAGAGAACATGGATATTTATTTAATTGTTAAGGATAATTATTTAGTATTCAAAGTAGTTATTGTTGAAATGTAGTTCCACCCTATATTTTGTGAGATAATTTGTACAAAATATTTTCAATTTTGTAAGAAGAAATGTGTGGCTTATAGTGTTAATGATACATGGTAGATAAATGGCTTCTGATATTGCTAAAGTTACTAATGATGTATTTGGGTGATGGAAAGCTGTACTTTCTTGGAACATTATGGAGTGTGTAAACACCTAATAAACCCTTTCACTGTAGTGTATTTTATCATAGGTCATCTTCATTTCAGTTTTGGAAGTTTAGTGAAATTGAGAAATAGTTATCCAGAAACTCGTGGGTGACATTGATATTTTAGATTATTTCTTATATTAGAAAATACTAACCCATCCCAAGTTTAACTCATTTGCTGAGGTTTGTCTAAAAGTTACATCGCATCATCTTGTATTTTGGAAGGGAAATCTACAGTGGAAGGACTCAGCAGATTTTTTTTTACTTAAGGATTTGTACTGTCAGTTTGATGAGTCTGGCTTGAGTTCGTAAATAATTCAAATGTTATTTTGGCACCACAAAGTGAACAGGATATATGAATCTTTTTTTCTTCTTTTTTAATATGATTTAGATGGAGGAAAATAAATCACCATTTTTGTTAATCTTCTAGCCCAATTTGTTTAGGAAAACTGCTCAAAAGGTTCTATATGTATAGATATAAATGAATAGAAATATATATGTATATGTATACTAAGAGTGATAGCCAGATTATGATTCCACATTTTATTCCAATTGTTCAGAGTGACAAAACTGATCTTAAGAATAAATAAACTAGAATAAAGTTTAAGAGGTTCATCTCCTGTGACCGTGGATGACAAGCAGAGAATATTGCTCTCTGCATTCGGTGTTGCCTTGAGAAGGAGAAATACATCTTAGCATATGGTTAACACTGCCCCAGTTCTTTGTTTGTGTGTTACAGAACTGACTACATTCCATGAATTCATTACTAGCATCACAGGGTCACTTTTTCCCTGTTTTCTTTCTTCTTTTTTTTATTTATTATTATTATTATTTTTTAGATCTTTCATTATGAGTTTGTTCATATTTTATGAGTTTGTCTTCAATGGAAGGGAGGCATGTTCAGCTCAAGTATTTGAGGTGAAAGATGTCGTGATATTCTTAATGATGTAAAAAAAAAAAAAAACACTATGTTAAATTCATCATTCATTTTGAAGTTATTGAATTGATTATTGTTTGGTATATAGTTGCTAACTTTTCTGTAGCTGTGTAATGATTTTTTTTTTATTATTATTTATTATTATTTTTTTTTCAAAGAAAAATATTTATGCCAGATAATGTTAATCTTTGTTGTGGTAGCTTCCTTGTCTTTTATGTGTTTGTTGTTTTTTTCACTCTTTTTCTGTGAGTATCAAGTGTGTGAAATGTTGAACATATTTGTGTGAATTTCCTTTCAGTAAAAGATGATAATTGTGATTAATTCACATAAACTGCAGATTTGGAATTGACATTTTGCTTTAGTTCTTGAAGGAAACCAGTGAAAGTGATAGTCTATTTATGTATAGTTTATATTGAAATACAGGATAGTTTGCAGTGAGGTTCTTTTATAAACACTTAAGAGAACAATTCAGTTTTTCTTGAGATGTAAATTGATAATGTTTCTCATGTTCATTATATGAGTTGCATCATTTAACTTTTTTTCCATTTTTCCTTCTTGGTCTTAAAATGCTGTCTCTGTATTTTGAAGCTGTTATTTTCTAAACTGTCGCTATTTTGGATCTCAAATAAGTTGTGTATCAGTGGCCTCTTGTAGTGCTCGAGTAGATAGTTACTGCCTTCCATTTCTACCAGGTCAATAAATTTACTGTCTGTTTGTTTGCCCTTGTTATTTATTACTACCTTTTATTCTGAAAAAAGAACTGCACAGAGTGAGAATAATAAACATAGTATATCATTGATTAAATTGTTTACAGTCATATTTAAACTGAGAACTGCACATATCATTCTGTATTTAACTCATTGCTGCTGGGTATGGCATGTATGTACTGTATATGCCATGTCCATTGTGATTTAATTTATCACTTGTGTTTACACATACTATATCCACTAGTGCTTGGTAAAGGAGTCAGTAACAAGTCCAGCTGATCTCACTTTTCTTTGATTTATTTTTT
>NC_061840.1:28783201-28790701 GCF_019202785.1 Penaeus chinensis
AGTCTTAGTTTTCCACTCAACTTTTATCCTCTTTGAGGGAAAAAAATGTTCACCCACATTTTATATACCCTGATTGTTTAATTGTTAAATATTTTCAATTTTAAAATGTACAGGTTAGGGATGACAGTATAAAACAAACAAAAAAAATCCCATATACAATAGTTGTTGTTAGTTCCTTATTATTAACTCTCTCCATTCTTTTGTCTATCTGCTGGGAAGCTTTTTGTTTAATTTTTATGTAATGTAAATTTTTTTCATGTATTTTACTGATTTATGATGTGTGTTTTCTTGTATATCTTTCTCACAAAATAAATAATAATGATAATAAATTATTAATAATAATAATTTTATCAAAATGTCTGATTGATTTCTGAATTTAAAAAATTATAATAATAATGATAATGATGATGATAATAATGATGATGATAATGGTGGTAATGATAAAGAGGATAGTAATAGTAATGATAATAATAATATTGATAATAATAATAGTGATAATAATAGTGATGATGATGATGACGATACTGATACTGATAATAGTAATGATAATAATAATGATAATGATAACAAGGAAAATAATAATCATAATAAAAGATTGATGATGATGATGGTGTTGATGGTAATAATAATGATGATGATAACAATGATGATGGTAATAATAATAATAATAATGATAATGATAATGATAATGATAATCATGATAATGATAATCATGATAATGATAATCATGATAATGATAATGATAATGATGGTGATAACAAATAAAGATATCCAAAAAGTATTTTTGTTAGCAGCTTCCAAATTAAGGGAAGCTTTAGAAAATTTATGATCATTTAGCTGTTAATTTTTATATTAAACACTATCATATTGATCCTAAATGAGCACTTGCCTTGTTATGCAGCTCTGGTAGTTAATTCAAAATATATTCATCAGTGTTTAGGATTTATCTTGTAGACATCCTGAAAATATATAACATAATATTGCCCAGATTGCAACTAGGATTAGATTGTTAGATATAACTAATCATTAGATATGTTATAAGCGCTTGTGAGACAAAATATCCCAATCCCAAAATGAACAGAAATCATAGTGCTAAGGCAGAACCAAAAAAAATCACTTGTATAAGCTATTGTATAAGCACTGCTAATAGTGTGAAACATGAACTGTTGGGTAGTTATTCATGTTCTGTGAAAAGTTAAGTTATATTGTTATATCTGAGACAACAATAAAACTTCAAAGTTGATTTTAATGAGTCTGGCAACAACATTAATTCCTAAGCAATATCATAAATTATATTTATTTTTTGGGGGGAGAGTTATGAGACATTTACCCCCTCTCGTTCCCCTTTCTCTTTCTAAAGGTAAAATTTGGTAGGGATGTATTACCACAGGCAAGAGAGTTAATGACACGATTTTTCATTCCAGATCATGATTACCTTAACCAAAAAGCTGAAATCCAGCAAGGGAGGAGGGATACCTGAGCCTCCCAAGAAGAGGATTTCCATTAGAGATCAACTACTTGTTAAAGAGGTTTGTTGAGTGTTTTGTTGTGTTGTTTAATGGTACTTTTTTTTTTTCTCTCTTCCCTGAATATATCTCTCTTATGTATATTATTGAATAATGCTGTTATGAATTGCCTATTTTCGAGAGAGAAATGCTTAACCCAAAGCTGACAGGCATGCCATGCCCACTGTGAGTTTACTTTATTAATTGTTTTTACACAGAGATGGCTCCACTTGTACTAAGTCACCAATGAGCCAATTATGAGTACTGCCTGTCTCACCAATTTACCCCTTTTCCTTGGTTTCCAATTTTTTTTTATGTTATCTTATTTTGCTGTAACTAATGTGTATAAGACTATAGTATTTATGATGTATATAATAAAAATAACCATCAATATTCATAGCATTAGTAAAAAATACCTTTTTCCTGCCAATTCAAGGAAATGTGAAATTAGGTAAGGTCACAAGGTCTACTAATTGACTCCTTTGTGGCTAAGCACTAGCAGAGCCATCTATGTGCAGAGACATTTCACACAAAAAAAAGAAAAGAAAAAGAGCACAGCATTTTCCTCGGTGGCATGTGATTAAGAAGGCAGGAAAGAAGTGAATTTGTTATTCTTATTATAATTTTATATAGGTTGCCATTTCTTTTCATCAGTCACATATAGATTCTAATGAACAGCATAAGAAAGTATACTTATATTTTGTTTGTAAAAAAATACATTGTTTTTTCCTGTGACTTGATAGCAACAATTTTTCAAAACTTTCATACCATAAAAGAATTGTGTTTGAGTGAAAATAGCCAATAACTAGAATAGGCTTTGTTCGTGAAATCTGTTTACATTCTTAATTCTGTAAAGTCTCACATTTTCTTGGGAATAGCATTGAAGAGAAATTTACAATCACATTCAAGGCTTTATGTGTTGCATTTCCTTCCATGTTTAGACTAAAGTAAGGTTTGGAGACAGTTCAGTACAAGTTCAAAAATGTCTTGGTTACTTATTGTCCAAACCTAGCCATTTGTAGGTGTCTGTGCAATTCCTTGTTCCTTCTGCTTTCACTTGAGTTTACTGAATATATATTTAAAAAAATAATAAAAATATCACATTTTTTACATACAGTCTGCCTTATTGCATTATGTTTAAAACATTTTACAATTTTAGGACTTCCTACACTTCTCCTTGCTCTAAAGTCTAAACATTTAGTTTAGCCCCTAGAGTTTTATGGTCAAAATCACCTTGGGAGGCAGCTGGATCTGGCTGTCCAGCTTAGTGCTTATTTTCTTTGCCATTCAATTCCTTGTACACTATATTAGTCTACTTCCATTTGCCTCCAGCTTCATTGCAGGCAGGGATGGGGAAATATTTTAGAAAGCAGCACATCAGTATGTTCAGGACTTAGATGCTTTGTGTATATATATGTATGTATTTTTGTCTTCTTTCTCTTTTTCTTACAAGACTTTTATTTCATATTTTTGAAATTCACAGAATACATAAACTTCACAAAATACATAAACTGTTTAATTTCAAAGTGAGCAAGAAATGTAAGCATGATACTTTCTAATTACAAGGTTAGTGAAATGGAGAGCAACCTACCAGAGGGATGTACAGTCAAGTTCGAGGACCCCAACGCCCTCCACACCTTCCGGCTCGTCGTGGCCCCACCTGAGGGGTATTGGGCTGGGGGCGTGTTCGTTTTTAGTATCAATGTACCTGAAGAATATAATATAGCTGTAAGTATGCTGTTTCTTATGCATGTGTTGGTAAATTTTGTTAAGGATTGTGAACTTTATGTTGTTTGTATTTTATTAGTTTTGTTAGACTACTACAGTTGGCCCTCAGCATTTGCAAGGGTTACATTCCACAAAATAGTTCTTCATTGGTGCATATATGGTATAGAAGCTATTGTGCTGGTAGTGGCAAGCATCTCCACATCTAAGAACACCCCAAGGATTAGTTCTTTTTATATTTTAGCCAGTCTGGATACAAAGGGTGTTAACCCCTCAATGACGGTATCAGAAATCTCTCTGTGTCACTGACTCCGGTGACTTCTGGCAACTGTCCTGCTGTTTGGCCCGGGAGTCCGCTATGCGTAGTGGAAGTTCCCACTCCACTAGCTCTAACATGTGACGCCTATAGCTGTACCTGTCATGATGAGTCTTTGTTATGATGGCTTTAGGCATGGCTCAGCAGTAAGAGGTTAAGGGCAAACTATACAGTTTGATAAATTTTGACAAGATAGTCCAAGTTACAAACTTGTCTGAAATGATCTAGTTTCCATTTTAAAATTGTCAGCCTCCTGTTGTGAGATGTGAAACGAAACTGTGGCATCCAAACATCAGTGAAGAAGGGGAGATCTGCCTGTCTCTCCTGAGGCAGAACTCCATCGATGGTCTTGGCTGGGCGCCCACGCGGAGGTTAAAGGATGTCGTGTGGGGTCTTAGTAGTCTTTTCCAGGTGAGTAGATGTTATGCAGGGAAAAGTAATTTGTTAAAGAATGGTCTGTATTTTATGGATTATATGAATAATGGTTCCACTAGGTATAGATTATGTTGAGCCTTAATGAGTCTCATGTGAACAGTTTTTTTTTTCTTAAATCTTCTAGAATGGAAGCTAGGGGAAATATTCAATATGTGAATATGATTGATTGTTCTGTAATTAGAAAATTCAAGTCATGCCCACTGCATTATACAAGTGATTACAAGACTTCATTACTTACTATTACTTGTTTTTGTAGGAATGGTTGCAGCTGATATTCTGTTTTATTAAATGTGATCCATATTTAGTGAAATTAATCCTGATTCACATTTGTAAATGAAATTAGATGAAATAAATTAGGATTTTCTGTATATGATTATATAAAAAACAATAAAACCAAAGAGGGAATAGAAATGACAGAATATGAAATTGAGTTAAAAAAACTTACCTCTTCTGGCTCACTCACTCCCATACCTGCTATTCTTTATCCTTTCTGTTCCAGGATCTGTTGAATTTTGATGATCCTTTAAACATCGAAGCTGCCGAACACTACCAGCGTGACAAGGACTCCTTTAGATGGAAAGTTAGGGACTATATAGAGACGTATACAAAACGATGAAGCACACAGGGATTTCTCTCGGCATTAGCTTAAGTTTGTAAATACTCTTCAACCTCTGTGCGCTTTTCCTTTCCACTGGGGGGAAAAAAAAAAGATTGTTCTCTGATTGACTAACATTTTTTACCATTAGCTGTTGTTAAGCCACATGTACTACTAGTGCTTTAGATTTTGATATCCATTGTATTATTTTTTTTCTCTCTCTCTCTTCCTTTTTTTTCTCTCATTTTGTGATAGCCTTTTTCTCTTATTATGCAAAGAAAGGTTTCGTGTTTCAAATGGAAGTGTAGGAAGGGTGTTGTAGCTTCAGTTTTAAATAAAACCCATGGCATTACCAAATCAGTAGCCCCCTCCCCCACATACACACTCCCCAAACAAACAAACAAAAAGATAAAAATAAGATAAAAACATGTTTCACAGCAAAATAGGATTCAGTAGGTAAGTGTACCATTTTTCTCAAATAAGTTTCATTCTAATGTTATATAATTAAGAAATTTATATAATTAAGAAATTTATATAAAAAAAACATAAGAAAAGAAAGTGTAGAACTCTTCCAGAAAGGCATCCTTTCACATGGGAAAAAGGGGATGGAACATCTAGGATTTGGTGTTTTGTTTTGCAATATTGTTTATTTGTATGTGAGAAGGGAATCGAGTAAGTGTTATTGTTTCTGTTAAGTGTTTCCCTTTCCAAATGGAGAATAGCCACCAGTGTCATGCTGCAGAAATCATCTTTTCTTTTCCTTAACTTTCGACACAAGATAACAGGAATCACATAAGGGGTACAAGGGAAGTTATGGACCCTAAAAGTATCTCGAGCAAGATCCATGCTTAAAGACATTTCTCATAAAAGAAAAAAAGAAAAAGAAAAAAGAACATTTATGAATATTACGAGTATTCCCTCCTTTTCCTTGTCATTCTCTGAAGGGTGTTAGCAAATGGACCTGTATTCTCTCTACCCCACGATTCTCTCAGAAGTTGTTACTTTTTTTTCCAGGATAACTACTGGTAATTACACACAAGAAACTTTGCTGCTCTGAAGTCAAGCATTAAATTACTGTCACATTTTTTTCTCTCTTTTTCTCTTTCTTTTCTTTCAGTCTTCTGTGCCACCTGTGTTGAGCCCTCTTAGATTGCAGCTATTTTTAACAGCATACATGTTAGCTGTACCAAACCACCTGGTGTTGGCAAGCACTTTCTGCTCACAATTGCCCCATTGTATAATGCAACATTCCAACTGGTCTACATAGATGTAGATCATGCAACAATAATTGCTCAATAAGCAAGTCTCCATGACTCATCTCTAAGAGAATGCAAACCTGGTATTTCTTGTTGGTGTCAAGTTATTTATTTCTAGAAGAGGGCATAGATGGAGGCCTAAGACCTTCTAGGTATCATTTTAAGCTACACTGTAAGCAGTGGGCTGTAGCAGTTCAGTGCTGGTTGTGAGATCTATTGGTAAAACTCAAACAACAGTTTTCAAGATTTGAGAGTACAGTTAATTCACACCAGTTGATCTTGTGAAAATGAAGTACTAGTAATGTACTTGTTGCAGGTCTTTCTAGTCATGAGATCTAACCTAGTAGAGAGACATTCAAGCGTATAGTTAAGAAAGTGTACGGTATATTTGTGATACTTAAAGGAAAGTATATATGAAAAGGCCTTCTTTTTTAATAGTTAGTACATCACCCAATATTTTCTCTAAAGGAAATGACTAATTAGATTATTTAGATTATTATATAATCGATCAAGTTGGTAAGGTGATGATATGGATGTCATGTTGTACAGTTCTATTTCAACTGATGCCTCAGACTGTAGAAACCATAGCGAGAAAAAAAAAAAAAAAAAAACACAACAATAATCTCAGAATTAGGTAGGTAATAGTGATGCCTAATGTGAATGAGTATCATGAAAATGACCCAACTTTCTTCTTTTTGTTATTTCTATACTCCTGTAAATGCCTTTATCAAGTCATCAGTAAACAGTTAAATATGAATTACTACTGACCCTTCATTTTTGAGTGTGTTGCATCATGACATTTAATTATATATGCATTTGTGTTTTGCAAGTGCTTTTAAATTTGTTTGAATACAAATATCTTGTGTCATGGATGGTTGTTTGGACAGCATATCGATGCAAACAAGGAGGAGTTCTACCTGGCATGTTACACCACATGATTGTGATATTATTAGTGTATTATATTCAAGCTGTTCTCCAAACTCCTTTCAGATTATTTTTATTGGATTCTCATACTGTACATGGTTTCAGTTAATTTTCTATTGAGAATTTTGTTAGAGAAGTGGAAACATGTACTTTGATAGACACAGAAATGTATGTAACATTGTTTGAATTGACTCTAATGATTATCCTGTAACTTTTAAATAAAATTTATTGAAAGGCCAAACTGTCTTATTTTCATGCATATGGGGATTTTGATAGAGGTTGTATATGCCTATATCGCCATGGTAAAAGGCATGGAAAACTGTACAACCATTTTCCTTATATTTATGCTTCTTGTAAAAACTACAGTGTAAAGACAGATATCATATGAATCACAGTCACAAAAACTAGGAAATACATTTTTGTCCAAATTTGCTCTTGAGTATCTGAAATGGAGTCAACTTCAACTCTAAGTATCACCCAGTTCCCCTGCAATCCCTTACTCATTGTTACCATGGGGGGGCTTAGGAGGTGGAGACTGAAGCCCAATGTAGGGGATCGCCTCAACTTTGGACCTCAGCCCTCGCCTCAACTAATTTTGCATGGTTACCCTTTTTGCCATAATACTTTGTCATAATGCTGTGTGACCTTTGATGTCTGGCTCATTTGTTTGTTTTGACCATTGACCATTCTGGAAATCCACAAATCTTGCCTTGTGAACTAAAAAAAATTGCTATGTAGGGGCTT
>NC_061840.1:28793201-28795701 GCF_019202785.1 Penaeus chinensis
TCGTGTGTTCGGGTACCATTATACCTGAATCAATAAAGCATGTGTAACTAATTTACTTCCATCACCTTACGCGAATGTTTTACGATGCAAATTGTAAGGAAATTATAAAATATACATATATATATATTAAATACACAATGAAAGCTTTATTATTTTGTTGCATTTTGTGTTTGTTTTACAATTTTTTTTTATACAAGTCTAGTTGATTACAAAAGTATTTAGTATTTGTGAAATTTGTATGCCTCGATATATTTTGATATCGCCCTTACTTTTCTTATAATCACTTACATTATATTTGAATTATCTACTTTTGATATTTACTTTTGACTACAGTTTACGTATGAATATAATATTAGCCAAATGTAGGTTAAAGAAAACTGTTTTAATATTTCCTAAAATCCTAAAAGCATGCGGATTCGGCATTACAAGAACGCTGGAATTGTAAACAAACCACAAAGGTCTCTCGCAGACTTGAGGAAAGAACTCTCCAAAGCAAGTGGAAAGGAAGACACTGAAGCCATTTCAGGAAATTCTAGGAGATATAGACTTTTTTACGCAAAATCTGAAGCCGTAAATGAAGATAATAACAACGGGAAATAAAGAAGAATCGTGAATGGGTTTTTCGTCCGAGTGAAAATGTTGATGTTACAGTGTGATACCAACGTTACCAAAAACCTTCAGGTACCTTAGAGTTGTTGTTTAGGCTTGCCTTGCCTTTCTTGAATTACTTCATGGTCCTTAAAGTGTCGTTGCATGCGCTCTAGAGTATGTTTTCTGTAGGGTTGTCCTTCCTCTATTATTCTGGATAATTACTAAATATATTTCTAACCTAGGGTTGTTTTCAATGAAAACTTTTTTATTATTGTAAATATATAAGATGTATTGGTTTATTGGAAGTGATGCCTAACACCAAAAATTAAGAATAAGACCCTGTCATCCAATAGAACATAACATTCTAAGATTCATTCTTTTCTCCATAATATTTCCTTTGCAGATGATTAATAATAGTAGTAGAGAAGATGTAATAGTTAACAGTTCCAGGTGCTCCATGACATATATTCGTCCAGCAACAAGAAATAATGATATGAAATTGAGGAGGTGACAAAACAAGCTGACAAAATTGTTGTGGAGGATGCAAGGAAATAAAAAAATCGGAATTGCACTTGGCCGTGATGAACCATAAGCCCTAGTGACCAGTCAATTAGAGCCAATAAGATTCATAATATATAATCATATGACAGTTCCATCATGGCTAGGCTTTGTATAAGTGACAAATAAGATTTTGATAACTCACAAGGCTGGTCATTGCAGATTTATTGGTCAAGGTAAGAAATTATTGATGTCAGATCCAGGTGTTTGGCCAGGCTCTATCTTGCAGGAACATACAAGGTGAAGATTTTGCAGACAAGGCATGGGGTAGGGTGGGTAGTAGCCTCCCTTGTAAGGGGGGGGTTAATGGGCAAAGCCCCCTATTTACTCTTACTGTTCTGCACAATAACTAAATTACTGAGAGTTTTACTTCGATCATTCGCTTTTAACCTGTAATTTCCCTGACACTTACCATGATCTCCCAAATATCATAGCTGTGCTTTGTTTGCAAAGGAAATGAGTGCTAGACTCATCCAAAACACGACCAGAGTTGTCAGAATAACATAGTTTTCACACATACATTGGTGCTGGGTCTCATTTGACTTGTTTCTTTATAGTGAATAATCACCAAAACAGACATGGAGGCTAATCACAGCTGTATGGTTGTGTTAATGAAATTTATTAGAATTAATTTGGTACATCAACTATATAGTATATAACATGTATTGGAGGTTGACTGAGTACTTGAGCTTAGGAAATAGTTCAGCCTATGGACTTTGGTTTATAATCTGATTAATATTCTACTGTAAAGATTGCCATAGGAACCTAAAACCTTCCTAACCCGAGGGCTCCGGGTTAGTGGGTGCTGCATTCCTGGACTCCCTCCTAATCACCAATTTTCCTGTCAGGGGCTCTACCCCTAGAACCCCCTCCCTATTGGGGACTCTGCCTCCAGACTGCCTCCTGATTGCTATATTTCCCTATTTAGGGCACTTCCCTCAGATCCCCTCCTGATTGCAGTATTTCCCGATCTGGACTCAAGCTCTTGGCCCCCCTTTTGATCACCGTATTTTCCTATCAGGTGCTCTGGCCTTGGGCCCCTCCCAATCGCCTTATTTTCTTATTGGGGGCTCAGCCCCCAGACCCCCTGTGTATACAAAATGCTGTAATTGTATAACCAATCTAACCCTCTTTGCCTAACCTATCACAACCTAATCATAAGCATAAGGAAGTTGTGGAATCTTTCACTAGGTTATCTGATTGTCATGAAAAACATTGAGCTAGCCAGATACCATACAAAGTGGTACTTCCTCCTCCTGTACTTTGGCACTTTTGCCTTGGAGTCTAGAAAATTAATCAAATGATTGATGGTGAGGTAGTTAGATCCTTTTTCCAGGCAATTGTATGTTAA
>NC_061840.1:28800701-28803201 GCF_019202785.1 Penaeus chinensis
AATGCTATGTTCAGATGTGCAGGGTCTGAGTAGTGGAATAAACAGCAGCTGGACCCTTGTTCCGTGCCAGGACCAAAACACCACTCAGCCATCCATCACTGAATTACAAGAAGGTCATGAAAGTGTCCCTGGCTTTGAAGAGGAGGCATCCCTGGAAAGGTTAGGTGGGGCTACTAATGAGTCGTCTATGGAAGACCTTACGTCCAAATTAGAGTTCACAAACCAAGCTAGTGAAATGGAAGGCGAAGGATCATCTTGCACTGGAAATGAGGGTACGAATGACATGCTGAGTGTGGTGGTGAGTGCTGAGCAACAGCAAAATATATGTTCTGGTGAAACACAAAAGTTGCTGCAAAAGAAAAAACAGCAAAAACAGAGATCTGTTGGAAGAGGTTTGATCTGCACTGTTTGTGGATCAGCATTCCAACGATGTGGAGATTTGGTGAAACATGTTCAGAACATGCAACACTTCACTGTTGAGTGTCCTTTGTGCTTTGTGCAGGTATTGTTTGTTGGTGTCTTTATGGGTATTGTACGTGAAAAAGGTTGTTTGTTTCAGTGCCAAAATAATGGTATTATTAATCTGTTGGTTCCTTGATATTGTATTCAGAGAAATGTAATTCATGTACATCCCACAGGTACGAGATCTTGAAGACCAGCGCTTACATTTTGCTCTACATGACCAAGAACTCCCCTTTTTCTGCATGTATTGTGACCTGCGGTTTCGTACCCGTGCAGCTCTCACCATGCACATGCCAAAGCATTCTACCTCTAAACCGTAAGAACATTTTGTTGTACTAGAATATATGTGAATGTAAAATGTACAGTCACAGTCAGTGAAGCAAAGATCATAGATTAAATCCTATCATTATTGAAATCTCAGCTGCCAGAAAAGATGTACTGTTGTGTTGATACACATTTGATTAGTGATTGCCAAAATTTAGACACATTTAAGGATTGTTTAGATTCTCCATCACAATGAATAATAGTAAGATAATTTTGTTATAGTTGCAAAAAAAAAAAAAAAAAAAAAAAAAAATGAATGAAATGTCAAGGTATTTGCAAATGTGAAGAAAAACCTAAATATTGTCCTGCAACCATTTTTGGTAGTAATGGTATTAACTTATGTTGTAGATGATTCCCAGGGAAAACCAGGATATTTGTAGTTATTTTTTTAGAGTATTAAAATTAATGAAAAACAGAGCTTTATGATAATATTTCCAATTGCATTATTACATGCTGCATTTCTAAAATAATGTCTTTCATATGTTTATCATTTCTTCTATGTTATATATTTTAGAAGGTAATTTGATAACAAAGATAGCATGATACCTATCATTCTGTCCAGTAGCAAAGATGATATATTATTCTTTTCTTGCTAGATTTGTATGCAGTGACTGTGGACGAGGATTTAAGTGGCGCCATGCACTACAAGCCCATCTGTACACCCACAGTCCAACCATTAGACTGCTGTGTGACATTTGTGGATTCTCCTCAAAATATGTCAGCAGTTTCAAGGCTCACCTCCTGCAGCACTCTGGCAGGGCCTTCCCATGTCCCCACCCAGGATGTTCATTCACTTCTAAGAGGAAGACACATTTGAATGATCATCTTGCTACCCATTCTAAGGTGATATATTGAGATGATATGGAAGTGGTATATTTGCATTATATATATATATATATATATATATATATATATATATATATATATATATATATATATATATATTTTTTTTTTTTTTTTTTTTTTTTTTTTTTTTTTTTTATTATGTCTTGCTTTCTTTGTATTAAGATTATGATGATGAGGATTCTTAACTTTATTATTTCAAGTAGGTATTGATGCTTAATTTATTATGGTTTTGGAATAAGAAGGGACTAGAAATGTTGATTTTTTTTCTCTTTCTTTGGCAGACAAGAGTGCACCAGTGTGAAGTCTGCGGTCACTCCTTTTCGCATGCAAAGAACTTGAGACGACACATGCGACTTCATGCACCTGCCTCCAATCTACTTACCTGCCTAGCTGTCTCAAAACTCCAGTGTAACTTCCGAACGACCCGTCCTGACAAACTGCATGACCATCTGGCCAAGAAGCATAATCTGAGTCGTCATGCTCTCGCCTCTTCTGATTCTCTTGTAAAACTGATAAATACATCTTCATCTCTGACAGGCAACGAGTCAAGTGGCCTACAGAAACAAACACCTGACATGCCAAATCTCAGTAACTTGGCATCAGCCGAACCAGCTAGTTATAGCTTAGTCCAGGAACCCAGTGAAGACATACCAGTTATGGACAAATTAGCCCCAAAGTCTTTAGACCCAGACAATATTACAGGCATGGTAGAAGAACATGTAGGGTTTCAAACGACAGATCAGACAGGAAAAGCTAGCATAGAAGGGCATGCTGGAATTGCTACACCACAGGATAACTTTTCAGTGCTTGTAAATTCACCTGATATAGATTTGCCAGATATTCAGACCCTGGAGAATCACACCAACCA
>NC_061840.1:28808201-28818201 GCF_019202785.1 Penaeus chinensis
AAGTGAAGGCGCAGACCGAATTCTTGAGGATGGATGCAGATGTTGTGCATATTTGATGTATGCATATACTCTTACTATAATATAAAAGTATGTGATGTGTATACTCAATAAAAAGTAGTATGGGAAGTTGAAGTCTTTTCTTGCACACCAAACACATGACCACCACTTACGTAAATGAAATCTGTTGACTACTGTTAATTAGCTTCTTGAAGCTGAACCATAACCGTAATAAATTGTACCAATGAAGAATAAAATATATTCCTGCATACTAGGCACTGTTTTTAAGTATTTTTTGCTAGAAAAATGTAAGTTCTTAAAGAATGGTATTGAATTAGGAGAAATTTCCAAATTAAACGGGCAACATTATGCGCTCTAAAGTGCCTGTGGAGCAAGCTTTTAAGCAAAGTAGAAAATGAATCTTGGCACTAAATGAAATGTATTGGTTTTTTTTTAAATATTTGGAAGCAATATTGCCAAACTAATTTTGTTTGGAACTTCAGTTGAATGGTAAGCTTAACTTTCCATAAATATAAAAGTACAAACTTGGATAAAACTGGCCAAGGAGCTGCGTTAACTTGCCATTTAGTTTTTTTTTTTTTTTTTTTTTTTTTTCCCTCGTTTGTTTCTATTCTAGGATGACCACTTCAACAACTATTTTGGCTTTATAACTAAGAAGGAAGGGTTCTCAACTTTCACAGTAAAAATTATGGTAACCTTTTTAGCATTCCCTCTCTGGGAAGTACTCTTCATCCATGGAAAATGCATGTAAACTATTTGGGAAGTTTTAAAATTAGTGCGTGCCAGAATGTGAAAGCCAATTGATATAGTTTGAACACTAGCATTTATTGATATCAGCATTGTTATTGTTACAATCATTGGGGATATTAGCATCCTTATTTTTACTGTGTTGACTGTCGATGTTCTCATTATAATAAGCAGCATATGTTCTATGATTATTATTTATTATCTATTGTCATTAGTATTTTAGCAGTTTGTAGTAGTAGTGATTGTAATAATAGTAATGATACTAAGATAGCAATATCTGAATATTAATAATACTCTCATGGCTAGCTTTTTTATTGATGCATATATTTCACCTGAACCCCAATATGAAAAGACAAGTATTTATTAGAAAGGTTATTTATTGTAATGCAAAGAATTTCAAAGATCTTTATTACTGTGCACAAAGTTTACAATTATATATTTGGAAATTTGTCCTAGATGAGAAATATTTCGAAATTAATGGCTGATTATATAAACAGTGAGGCATATTATGAATGGGAAAAACAATTATAATAACAATAACCAGAAGCAATTGAGGTCTTGATTATTAAAACCACAAATATATTCTAAAACAAAAAGTAGCTCTTCTGAATGATCACATACATTTAGTAATACAAGTGGAATAACTATTTGGTTACCTATAATTGCTAAAGAATTGTGTGAAAGCCTTGTGTTCTTGCTATAGATTACACACATTAACCGATGCTTATTTTTTTTTTTTTTTTTTTAACTCAGGAAGTTCTGAACCGTTGACATAGTATTTGCCAGTTCTATTTACAGTATGTTTGTAAGAAAAAAACAGGTAACTAATGAAAGTGTAAATATGTACCGTTTTGCTTGATGATAATAAAAATGCCTGGTTGTAGGTAACTAGATATTAAAACATACCTTTTGGTAATCATTACATATTCATTCAAACGACTTATGCATAGAAAGTTGAATTCTGCCTCTCCTGTTTCATTGTTACCGTTGTTGAAAGTTAAAAGGAAGATGATATTGCATCCGGAGCCGCAGCTGATTACTCGCTTTGTCCAGGTAATGAAATCTATTTGCCGTATCAGAGCTGGAAAGCAGAGCGTCTTACACCTGTAACAAAAAGTGGGGAAATGTGAATGCAAACCAAGATAAGTAGTTACGCGCTTCATGAATATATATGACTTAGTGCTTACGTTTGTTCTTGTTCCATTATATGGTTAACGGTTTCTTTTACTGCACGCGAAGGTGTCTTTAATATGATTAAAGAAAATCGAAAAATTATTTGTGGTTGTACGTGGCCCTATATAGCAAATACAGAAGTTGTTTAGTTGTTGGCATACCTGGACAGCACGGAAGCAAATATCGAACCCTGCCTCCTGGACGCTATAGTCAGTTTTAAACCTTAATGTCACCAAATTACTTTTAGAATCCATGGTATGAGGGACTTTCCTTCCGCAGAACCTGCTGATGTTGTAGCTGTGAAGAAGAATTGAACATACAGATTGTAGTTGAAAAACACACACACACACACACACACACGTACACACGCACACGCACACGCACACGCACACGCACACGCACATATTCACTAACTTATACATTTATTCTCCCTTATATGGCAAATGCAGGCAGGCAAATTGACAAACAATTAGGAGAGTGATGCCATTAGAAGGGCGAAAACACTAGCGCAGGTGTTTCTGACAAATATAAGACTTTTGCTGCCCGAGGAATGACTGTTTGGTAATGCCCGACGAAAGTGGGATTTTTGGGAGCTGAAGGAATTTTCTTACCCCGGGTAGTTATGCCCAAATCCGGTAGTTACGTCCTAACCATTTAGTTATGCCCCAATCCGGTAGTTACACCACTCCCGGGTAGTTATGCCCTGAATCCGCTTTTCCAAGGCAGTAGCACCCCAGGAAGGGAGCCACAGGGGGAACAGCCCCCTGCATTAGACAATATAGTGACTGGTTCACTATATTGTATATTATGTATATTATTCAAATTTTACCCCGCAATTTCCCTGGTACCATTCAAACCTTCCCCTGCTATCGGAGCCAAGAATGTGGGGTTAAGGGGGTTCCGAGACAAATGTCCTACAGCTTTGGGTAGTAGAGGGTGAGAGGAATCCATCGATACCACGTCCGGGCTACTCCTGTGAGGACTTCGTCTGGCTCGCGATCGGTTTCTCGAGAGAGAAGCAGGTCGCAATCTGTCAGTCGTCTCCCTCGCCAGGAGGTGCAGGACATGGAGGCTTCTGTCTCCTAACCATCCCGTGAGAGGAAGCGAGGGAGAGGAGGCGCCTCCCTCCCAAAAAAGAAAATTAAAACTGGTGGACAAGGCACTTCCAAACCCCATAAAACGTAATCATCGCGTCGACCATTAAACAATGGAACTGTCGAAGTCTTAGATCTAAAGTAAATGACTTTAAATTATTAGCCTCGTCCTATGCTCCCGATATTATAGTTCTCCAAGAAACTCATTTAACAAACCTCGTCTCTGACGAGGTCGTATCGCTCAGGAACTACCATTTATGTCGGAAGGATCGTGAGGGTAGGGGTTGAGGCGGAGTCGCCAAGTACATCCACCAAAGCCTCCCTTTTACAGAAGTGACTATTGATTCTACTTTGGAGTTTGTCGCATGCAAAGTAAAAATTAATGGCACATATCTGACTATATGTTCAGTTTATTGTCCACCTGATAAAGTGATAATCTATGATGAGCTCTTTGCTCTTCAGGAACGTCTGCCACAAAATAAAGTAATTTTAGGTGATTTTAATGCTCATCATACGTTAAGGGATTCACTGCGAGTGGATAGTAGAGGTGAGCAAGTAGTTAAGCTGATTAACGAGTCTGATTTAGTCCTTCTGAATGATGGTAGTCCCACGCAGGTGGACGATAATACCGGTAATTTGAGCTTTATAAACATATCACTGGTCTCTTCATCAATAGCAGCCAAGTGCCTGTGGCACACCATTGACGACTCGTTGGGAAGCGATCATCTTGCTATTTTGATTGAATATTCATGCGACACAGTGAGAACGCCTTCAGCGCCTAAATTTAACGTAAAAAGAACAGACTGGGTCGCCTTCACAAGGAGCGTCAAGCTCGAACTTGAAGCAGCTTTGCTATCCATTCCTAAAACTTCGACAGATAGCGTTAAGCATAGAGTTCCTTGGTGGACACCAGATTGCCGCAGGGCGCTGTGCCGACGCAATAAGGCCTACAGGCCTTTCAAAAATAACATCACAAATGAGAACTTTTGCAATTACAAACAAGCAAGAGCTAGCTAGGGCTCGTAGAGTAATTAGACAATCAAAAAGAGACTCCTGGCGAAGCTTTGTCTCTACAATTAACAGCAATACAAAAACATCAGAGGTTTGGTCCACTATCAATAAAAGCAATAGAAAAAAAAAAAAAACATCTTTCAAAATGAACAACATCATTGAAGAGGATAACAATTTGGATTCACCTAGAGACATTGCTAATGCACTCGCCAGGCAGTTCTCTCATACAAGCAGCTCAGCAAACTACCATCGCGCATTCCTGCACATCAAGGAAGCGGCTGAGCTGCAACCTATTCACTTTGCCACAAGAGATGAATTTGATTATAATAAAGATCTTACAATATATGAGCTTGTCCGAGCCCTAGAAGCCTGTAGAGGAACATCCCCAGGCCCCGATGAGATTCGATATGAGATGACAAAACAACTTAATCATGATGACATGATTAAGTTGCTAGAAGTGTACAATGAAATTTGGAAAGGCCACACTTTTCCAAATTCATGGCACTTCGCCCACATCATTCCCATATCGAAAGGAGGGGGTAATCCCAGATTTGCCATCTCCTATCGCCCAATTGCGTTGACAAGTTGCTTATGCAAGGTCATGGAACGAATTGTTAACAGTAGGCTATTGCATTTTTTAAATTCCAGTAATTTACTAGTTGACGGGCAGTGTGGTTTCCGAAAGGGACGCCAAACTCTCGATCAACTAGTAAAGCAGGACAGTCATATTCAAGAGGCAATTGCCAAAAGATATTTTTTGATTTCAGTATTTTTAGATATATAAAAAGCCTACGACATGACATGGCGATATGGCCTACTCAGAAAACTTTATGCTTTTGGATTACATGGAAACTTGCCTTGTTTTATTTTAAAAATTAATTTCTGACAGAACTTTTTCTGTCAAATTATTTTCTGGCAATGTCACTTTTTCGGACATTTTTGTCCAGCTAAACGGGGTCCCACAAGGATGTGACTTGTCACCAACATTATTTCTATGTATGATAAATGACATCTTACCATCTCCTCCTCGGAATCTTAAATACTCACTGTACGCTGATGATTGTGCATTATGGCATTCCAGCAATAATGCAGAATTCTCAGCAAATCGCATCCAATTGGCACTGGATATGATTCATAACTGGGGCCTCTAGTGGGGTTTTAAGTTTTCCACTAGAAAGAGTATTGGGGTATTTTTTCACATAGGAGGAAGCCGAACATCAGGCTAGCTCTAGACAACCACCCAATACCTATTCAAAATTCTGCCTAATTTCTTGGGCTTCCTTTTGATAGTAGACTCAATTGGAAAGACCACATTGGTCAGTTAAAAAAATAATGTGAAAGAGCACTAAATTTATAAAAGTGCATTTCTGATAATAAATGGGGAACTGATAGACAGTCTTTGCTAATGGTATATAAAGTCCTGATTAAGTCCAAAGTAGATTATGGGTCAATTGTGTATGGTTCGGCATCGAAAACAAGTTTGAAAGGTTTGGATGCTGTGCAGAATGCTTGTTTGCATGTGCGTCTTGGAGCCCTGAAATGTACTCGGATCGAGCGTCTTGAGGTGGAGTCAAGAGTACCTCCCCTCCGACTCAGACGCGGCCAGTTTGCACTGAACTATGCCGCAAAGGTGGCTCAAGACCCAAGCCACCCTAATGGCAATGGAGGCATTAGGCCCTTTGCCACGAGACTCCACGACCTCGTCGAGAAAGTCGGTATAGATCTCTCTACCATCGATACCTGGTTAAGTCAAACATAGCGCCATGGGAAACCCCCAATTTTTTCTATCATGGAAGCCTGGCGCCGGAAGGTGAGGTACGCCAGAGGTAAGAGAGATCATTATTAAACATCTAATTTTTTTTCATATATATACCGACGGCTCCAAGACAGATGAGTGTGTAGGTGTGGGTGTATGGTCGACTGAATGTGAACTAAAGTTTAGACTGCCAAATCATACATCGATTTTTCTTGCTGAACTTTTTGCCATTGATTTTGCACTATCGACGACCCACGATAGAATAGTTCTTTTTTCAGATTCATTAAGTTAACTTAAAGCTATTAAATCCTTAGAAACCACTAAAGATGAATTGCTGGGTAATATCATTCGTAAGTTACACGGTGCCAACAAATCAATTAAGCTAATATGTTCATGGCAATGAACAGGCTGACAAATTAGCCGGGTCAACTGGCGATTTGGACACTACCATAGTTCGTACAACTCTCAGGTGTTTTGTGTCTCTTATAAAAGCAAAAATACATCACCTGTGGCAAAGTGAGTGGACCAACCTCCAAATCAACAACAAACATAAAACAACAATCGAACTGTGGAATACATCCCACAGAAAAGTCAGAAGGGAGGAGGTGGTTTTGGCCCGCTTAAGGGTCAATGCCACCCCAATAACCCTCCTCACTCCCTACATAGAAAGAACCTATCCTTCACAGTGCCCTCAATGCACCACCACTCTAACACTCAACCATATATTTACAACATGCCCAATATACCATATCAATTGACAACCACTCAGAATTTTTTAAAGAATAAAACAAAGATTTTACTACATCAAATCTGCTATCAGATGATGAAAAAATAATAAATAAAGTAATCACTTTTCTAAGGGAGACAAAACTTTATGACCTTATATAGATTGATAGAATAAATAGGATCCATTGGCTTAATAACCTTGGCCACATGCCGCTGGTTGATAGCCAAGAAATCCAACAAAGAAAGAAGAAAGAAATCGATACCATTAATCGTCCTGATCGGCCTTGCGAAGGTCTTCCGAATATTGACCTTTATTCATATATGCATGTATGCTGCTTTTTTTTTTCTTTCTTTTGTTCCCGTTAATGAGTTTGCGCCAGCGTTCGACACTCACGGTTCGAGCCCCTCGCCGGTGAGCGTGTCGACAATCTCCACGTAGTCGTACATGCACCGCGAGTTCTCTTCGACGTCGATATCCCTCCACTCGATCCTGGCGACGTGTCCGGGAGGCAGAACGAGGTCGGCGGAGACGTCCAGGTATCGCCGGTAACGCACCATGTCCCCGGGGCTTATGATGCGCCCTTCGGTGGCTGTGATCTCCTGGCCGCCTTCCGTCACTGCCAAAGCAAGGCGCGGTTAGTTGTCGGCTGAGCTGGTTCTGCCTTTGGATGTTGCCTATGTATAAGAATGTGTACGTGTATATGTATATTAGATATCATATATATATATATGTATATTTATATATATAATATGTATGTGTATATATGTAAGTATATATATGTATATATACACAATATATTTATATGTATGCCCACACATATATACAAACACACACATACATATATATACATATACACATATATGTATATGCATATGTATACATATATATGAATATATATACACATATGTATATATATACATATATGAATATATGTACATATATATTCATATGCGTTTTTGAAAACGCACGTATGTAAATGTAAATATATGTATATGTGTATGTGTGTGTGTGTGTGTGTGTGTGTGTGTGTGTGTGTGTGTGTGTGTGTGTGTGTGTGTGTGTGTGTGTGTGTGTGTGTGTGTGTGTGTGTGTGTGTGTGTGTGTGTGTGTGTGTGTGTGTGTGTGTGTGTGTGTGTGTGTGTGTGTGTGTGTGTGTGGAGTACTTACGCGAGTAAATTTCGCCATCGCAGCTTAGGTTCACGTATGGTTTTGCTGTAATAAAAATGTGATAATATTTAATAGCAGAAGTACCTTGTAAAGAGATCGGTGTATAATTAATTGATAGATAAAACAGTAATAAATAACAGAGAGAGAGAGAGAGAGAGAGAGAGAGAGAGAGAGAGAGAGAGAGAGAGAGAGAGAGAGAGAGATGGGAGAGAGAGACAGGTTGTTAGGCAGAGAATAGTTCTATAAAGACAGCGGTAACATGTACATGAACAAGTGTCTAATAAAATAGATAGAGATATAAGAAAGGAGGGAATAGAAGCTAAATAGACAACAAAATTGAGAGAGAGAAAAAAAAAAAAAGAGGGAGGAAGGAGGAGATAGGAAAAAAAAGGGAGGAGGGGGTGAGGAAAAAAAAACGGAGAAAGAAATAACAGCTCGAAGAAATAACCGAGCCCAAAACAAAACAAAAAATATCCCGCCTCACGGATGTAGCAGCAGAATTTCCTCCCCTTGCGACACCTCTTCTTCTCAGCCACGCCGGGACAGGTTGCCGCGTGGATGTGGCAGCTTCCTCCCGACTGCTTGCACCTCTTGGTACGGTGTCTGTACCTGCGTTGGCCACAGCAGAACTCGTCGGTAGTTGGGCAGTAGAGCATGGGTCGGTCCTGCTCTCCGGAGCAGTCTTCCAAGGGCTGCCAAGTGCCTCCTTTCGCTGTGCACTTGTCGTCGTCGCATGATAATCCTTGGTAGGAGGGTGGGGGGTTAAATGGCGTGGGGTTACGGAATGCCGTGTGTGTGTGTGTGTGTGTGTGTGTGTGTGTGTGTGTGTGTGTGTGTGTGTGTGTGTGTGTGTGTGTGTGTGTGTGTGTGAGTGTGTGTGTGTGATTTCAAGGTATGGAATGGGAATTGTGGTATTGCGTGTACACAGCCGTTGCGAAAATGAATGTTCGAGGGGAAAAAGGATGTTCTAGGGGAAAAGGGCTGTCCGAGTGGAAAAGGGCTGTCTGAGGGGAAAAGGGCTATTCTAGAGGAAAAGGACTGTTCTAAGGGAAAAGGTCTGTTCGAGGGGAAAGGGACTGTTCTAGGGGAGCGGGGCTGTTTGAGGGGAAAAGGACTATGGGAATAGGGCTGTCCGAAGGGAAAAGGACTGTTCTGTGGGAAAAGTTCTATTCGTGGGGAGAGGGACTGTTCGAGGGGAAAAGCACTTTTCTAGGGAAGATGGGCTGTTTGAGGGGAAAAAGGCTACCCGACGGGAAAAGGACTGTTTTAGGGGAGAGAGGCTGTTCGAGGGGAAAAGTACTGTTGTAAGTGAAAGGGGCTATTCTATTGGAAAAGGGCTGTTCGAGGGGAAAGAGGCTGTGTATGCAAGGGTCTATACACACATATAAAACATATATATGTATATACACATATGTATATATATATAAATATATATATTTATATATATATATATATATATATATATATATATGTACGTGTGTGTGGTTAAGTATAAAGGAGTATCAATATATACATATATTTTGTTTTTTATTTTTTTATATCTAACATAAACATCCTTGACTTACTGTGGTGATGTTGGTACAAGGTTGTGTGGATCCCTGGAGGCGGGTCATCACCAAACCAAAACTGTCTTTGGTTCTGATTCGTTTTCAGGAGCTGGTCTTCTTTACCTTCGTTTTTAGGTTTTACGAAGCTCGTCTGTCTGACTGGCTTCTTTTGCACGGGATCGGTCTCGAAGCCCGTTTCGTTCTCATCCTCTCGGAGCTTCGGTTCCGCTTTTCTCTCTTCCTCCGGCGTCGATTCCTCCTTCTCCGCATCTTCCTCCCGGAGATTCAGGCTCTTGGATCCTCTTTTGTCCGAGATCGAATCCTCTGTTGAGTCGCCGAGGGCCTTCTGAACCTTCGCCTCCGATTTGCTTTTGGCGCTCATTTGCTTCGCTCTCTTCCCTTCGGATCTCGGCCTCGAGCTCCTCGTGGTCGCATCTCGCTCCTCGTTTGCTCCGCTGACGCTCTGGGGGCGTTGGACATACGGTACAGACGTATGTGTGTGATTGTGTGTGTGTGTGTGTGTGTGTGTGTGTGTGTGTGTGTGTGTGTGTGTGTGTGTGTGTGTGTGTGTGTGGTGTGTGTGTGTGTGTGTGTGTGTGTGTGTGTGTGTGTGTGTGTGTGTGTGTGTGTGTGTGTGATTGTGATTGTATGTGTGTGTGTCTTTGTGTGTGTGTGTGTGTGTGTGTGTGTGTGTGTGTGTGTGTGTGTGTGTGTGTGTGTGTGTGTTTGTGTGTGTTTGATAAAACGGGAGACACTAAGC
>NC_061840.1:28823201-28825701 GCF_019202785.1 Penaeus chinensis
TTATCAAAGGGACACACACACACACACACACACACACACACACACACACACACATATATATATATATATATAAATATATATATATGTACATATATATGTGCATATATATGTGTATGTACATATATGTGTATGTATTTATATATATATAGATAGATATAGATATATAGATAACTATATAGAGAGATACAGATATGGAGAGAGAGACAGATAGGCAAACAAACAGATAGAGAGAGAGACAAGTAGAGAGAGGGAAGGGATAAAGACTGATAGATCCATAGAGAGATGGATTACAGGTAGGTAGACAATTACTCTCCCTCTCTCCCTTTTTTACCTCAAGTCTGTCTATTCTTCATTCTTTTGGCTTCCATTCTGACAGGATCCCTCTGATTCACCCTAACATACGTGGAATAGAATGACTAATACATAATTGGATATTGAATACATCATTGGGAATTTGTGGCTGAAATATGGCGCAGATACCCCTAGATTTTTCATTGTTTACGCTGTATATCGTTTCTTTCAGGTGTTCGTGAGTATGAATCAGATTTTTCAATTATTATAAATCATAAATGATGATAGCATTAGTACATTGCGACGGTGACGAAACAAACACGTAAGAACGAAAACAGTAACAGTAGAAAAAAATATTAGTGAAATAACATTAGAGGAAGAAATGTAGAAAAGGGATGGATGAGAATGGATATCTTCACAATACAAGAGATGTATTCAACTGATTTCGAATAGTTGTGAGTGGTTGTTATTGACATAACAACCACTCACAACTATTGACTGATGGGAATAATTATTCATACAATGATCACGATAAAAAAAAGCTTCATGCAGAGAAAAATTAACCCTTATTAAATAAATTCTTAGTCTGCATCCGGCCAAAATCAATGCTGCTTTAGAAGGCTCTTGTGTAACATTTAAAACAATATTTAATAACTAATAATTAATCAAGTAAGTTATTATACAGGTTTATAAGTTTTCCTGTAAGTTATCGGCCGTCGATAAGTAACGAGGCTCATGATATTTAAGTATATTATTCGTGTTAACATTCGCTATTACTTATGATTTACAAAAAAGGAAAAGAGTAAAGAAATGTTTACCTTATTAATAAAAGAATAAGCAGCATCAGCATCACTAACATCATTATCACCATCAACATCTTCATGTCATTAACATCATCCTTAATTACTATTACCACCATCACCATCATCATGACTACAATATAAACATCAACACTATTACATCATCTTTATCAACATCACCATCATCATTAACATCATCAGCATCGTTGCACACACACACACAGACATACGTGCCTACATATATATAATATATATGTATATAAATGTATATATATATATATATATATATATATATGTATATATATGTATATATATGTAAATATGTATATTTATATTCCTATAAGTAAATAAATAATTATAATATATATATATGTATATATATATATATATATATATATATATATATATATATATATATATATATGTTTGTGTGTGTGTGTGTGTGTGTGTGTGTGTGTGTGTGAAGATCGATATTGATTCGACATTTGAAAGATGCATTAGTCACAATTGTTAAGATGTCTGGACCACGTGGAATTGCTAAACCTCACCGAGATATTAATTTACGTATCTTTATTTTGAAAGCATATTAGCATATCAATATAGCAAAATTTAGCTTTAACAGTGTTGTCATAGCGTCCTGCGTCCTGTCCGCATGTGTGTTGGGTGTTAAAGATCTCGTTTTACCCGGATATTGAAGGTTGTAATGCTTGATAGGAATATTGGTATGTTAAATCCATATGAACTGAAATGTGATAATGAGACGAGTCGTTGCTTTCATCTCGCACGCAGAAACAGAGAAAGGTTGAGGAAAATGAGATGAGAAAACACCATGTTTACGTTAGCCATTGTTGTTGGGAAATGTTTATTTATTTATTTTTGGGTCCCATGGATACAGCAACACTTGTCGAAGGTGAAAAGGCCAGTTGTGCCAAGTAATTGTGAAAGGAACAACAGACCAGAGTAAAATGTAGGACGGGGAAATTGCGAAAGTTAGAAGGGAGGGATCGATGACTTTTTGTCCAAGTAATAACGGAAAATACTTGGAATGGAGGTGACCGTCTCACGTTTATTTTGATTATATTTATCATAATGATCATTGAGTTATAATTAGTAGGTAGAGTAATAGAAAATTCGTGTTTTTTAAAAGATTAAATATTGCTAATATTAAACCTATTGTAATAAGCCAAATGTGTAATGTTATTAGATTATAAAATAAAATAAATTGATTAAACTATTTTTGATTAGCGTTGTATCTTGTGTGTGTGTGTAGATAGGTAGACAGATTAAGTTAAAGACAGGTAGACAGACAGTTAGATATATAGACATATACGCGTATGCTGTGTCCGTAAATTCATACACAGTGAAAGATACTTCTTAGCCGTGTTAAGAGTCCGCTGGCCGCGACGCGC
>NC_061840.1:28830701-28833201 GCF_019202785.1 Penaeus chinensis
GCAAACACTATTTTTTAAAGCTCGTGTGTATCGACCACCATGAAGTTCCACTGTTTCCTGCTGTTCCTCTTGGGTGGGGCTTTGGTAAGTATGCGATTCAGACACATACACAAGGGCCGGATTTAAACCCATTTACTAAAATGGACCGACTGCAACACACGGACAGAGCGAGAGAAACAAACACACACACATACACATCCTAACATCGAAATGGATACAAATGCCAAACAAGTGTAATATAGCGAGTAAAAGCAGCATCTCTAATAACGAATCGTCATTCCACCGTACGTTAAAGATCTTTAGATCGCTTTATTTTTTTTTATTGCCTGATTGACTGATTGACTTTTTTCATCGTCAGCAACTCTGTGGGGCGGCGGAATACTTGTCTCAGAAAGCCGAGAGTGAAATTGAAGCCGACTTTTACCAGGACGACATTGACAGCCGAGATGTTGATGATGACTATGATGACTATGACCTCGAGGAAGGTGAGCCAGACTACTTCGATGACGAGGATGCCAGTGAACAGCCGTTTGGTCGCTTCAGAAGAGCTGCGGTTCCTGATACGATGTCGCGCTTGATTAGACGTCGTAAGAGGGATTCTCCTGCGTTTTGTTTGAAGCTGATGCTTTTTTTTCCTCGCTCTTTATCTGCATCTTAACTCTGTCTGCATTTTAATTCTGTCTTTCTGTCTCTGTCTCTCTGAATCTCTCCCTCTCTTATATATAATGTGTATTCATGTATGTTTACACACACACACATGCTGTATCATTTACCGTATATAGAGGTGGCATAGTTCAGTGGTAAAGTACTGGCTTTACACTCACGCCCGGTCGCCCGTCTTAGTCGATTCAGCTGTGAACACTGGTATGCTGACATCAGTATACTGGGGTCAAAGTCGGGTCGGAAGGGAACTGGGCGTCTTATAGCATCTTCCCGCGGTTTAGTACGCATGTTCCTCTACGAATATGTCCTCCGCGTTCACTTGGATGTGGAACCAACATTGACTTTGATATACATATAAAAACTGTACATACATCGCACACAGGAACAACATTCTTTTGATGAACAATATCAAGTTCAACGGCTAGTTGGAATCTCTTTACTTAAAGTTGGATTAGCAAAGGAAAAGCCTTGTTTAACAATCACGGACAAAGTACTTGCCATTCACCCAGTGTATTTTTTTATTACGAAATTGCGTTCACATTTACGACTAGATTTACCAATTTTTTATCTTCTACTAAATCGCGTTATGCCACAAGTAATTCCACTTTGTACTTCCTTTCGCATGTCATTAAAGTGATACGGAACGATAAGCAACGTACTTTTGCTGACCGTCATTTGTTTCCAAGGTTTCGAAACACTTACATGGGTTTTGATCGTGCTCGACTCACACAGCTACTTGTTTTTATTCCTTATTGGCTACAAAGCTGTATCAAGGCACTTATATTTATATATAGGATTGTGGTTGTAACTTGTATTACAATGGGCATGGCATGTATTCTTGCCAAAGTGCCGATTGTGTTAAAAGAGATATAACCATTACCGATTGTTTCTTGCATTCTTATTAGAATAATGATAGGACAGGCAATAAAATACCAAACATTTGACGTAATACTAACGCTATCTGGGCCGATTTATATAAGAGTTCATGTGTGGTCCTAGTGAACAAATGGTTAAATGAATAGATACAGAAATAAACATGTGAATGTGTTGTTACCTGTTTCTGTCTAACCTGTGAATTGTTTTTTACTGTTTTTTCTGTCTCCCCTTTCGTGAATCATACTGATTTACACTACAACAAAAGTTAGATTAAAATTAACTCCTTATCTAATAATGATACTACCTTTTACCTCCCCCTCACGCAGACGAAAAAATCAGAGCCCACGGTTGTAAGTTACGCGGGGGCTTCTGTGTTCAGCCGGGAGAGGCCTGCGATGGAGAACGTGCCCAAAAATTCTGTGCCAAATACCATGGCCACTGTTGCTTCCCTGGTGAGTCTGCGAACGTGAGTTTCGTTTTCTGTACTTATGTCCTTTGTGACTGATGACATGAATGTGGGGGCTGTGGCAGTTGACTTATTACTCCATATGTCCACTACTTGGCACAAGGCCCTTGACCAATACAAGAACAGCTTCGTCACTGCAGGGGCGTTTGGGAGGGAGTGGCACCTCAGTCTCATCTCCAAACTCAACAGCGTGGGAGTGCAGCGACCTCCCATCATATGCAAGACTGCCTGAGAGGTAGATCACTCAGAGCAGCATTCAAAGTGCATAAAGTACCTTGACAGTGAACGGAGGAAAACCCGATAGGCACCAGGGTTCCGCAGGGTAGTGTTCTCGCCCCGACCTGAAACTTCTCCTTTTGACCTGCTTCGCCTCGTCCCAGAGGCACATGCCTATGCTGCTGACTGCAACCTGACATTCCCCTGTGACAGTGGAAATCATTATGCTACCGTCGCACAAATGAACCAAGTTCTTCAAAACGTCGTCTCATGGGGCAG
>NC_061840.1:28843201-28853201 GCF_019202785.1 Penaeus chinensis
ATCAGAGGTAAGGAACCCCATTATTTTTTTTACAAAATGGTTTGCTTCTCTGCAGTTGAACCATGAATACTTGATTTTAACTGTTATTCTAATTTTGGTCTATATTTATCTATTTTGGATAGTTGATCAAGAGAATTTATGGGATCTAGAAAACTATTTTAATATCTTTTCACAACTTAATGATGAGACGATGACGAGGCTGAACCGCTTCTGAATCAGGCAGCTGTAGTTAGTGCCGAGTTCTTCGGGGCTGCTGCAGTCTGTCCTGAGGAGGTTGAGGGTTTATTGATGTGTCTTGAGGCATTTGGCTGAATATTATGTAACTTTGTTTTAGGAAAGTTTTTTTTTTTTTAACATTGAGGAACTTAAGGTATCTTTTACTTTTAGGCTGTTGAAATGGAGATGCATCTGTTCGACCCAAACTGACTAGGTAAGTTTTTGACAAACCTTTTATTGAACCAGTATTTGATGTAATACTAAGCCTGCTAGTATATAGACTTGTTATATATATAATGCAGAATGTTAATAACATAACTTTTAAATGATGAATTTTAATCTGACACTTCTCGGATGACAACCGTGATTCCAACCTTTTTTAAAACTGAAAGTTTTTAAATTGCAAAGAAATAAATGCAAGCACTATTTGTCACATTTTAATACTAGCTCTTTTAATTGCAGGAGTTGGCTGAGTTGGCTTCCAGGCTGAAATGGTAACTATGAAGTGGCTAACCTCTTGTAAATTTTCTTGTAAAGAGATGGAATAAAGATTGGGATGAAGTGTGGCTGAACCAGGAACTATTTTAGTCTTTTAAAAGTGGTTTGTCATTGAGAGATTGGACTAGATAAAAATATTATGTGAAGTTCAAATTATAACTAATTTTATTTTTTCTTTTTCTCCAGTAACTGGGTAGTTTGTAAACTTCTAGGTGGACTAAAGGCAAAGTTTTCAATATTCTTGAGCTAGTTGTTTTAGCAGCCAGGGTTTATAGTGCACTAATGAAACTCTTAGCAAAGTCTCTTCCCCCATCCCATCTAATTATTCTTGTGATGAAAAAAATCTCGCGACTGTCTACAGAACCTTAATTGGTGAAAAATCTTTATCTGATACGGCTACTTGATAAGACCGTTTTATAGTCTCTGGAATTTGCGTAACAAATGTAATCTCTTCCAGCTGTAAAGGTTGCTCCCCTGAACTTCAAAGGATGACCAACATCATAAACTTCGATGCCCCTTATGACCTCTGAAGGTGAGATAGGTGATGTTTTATCTAGGTATGGTGTCTTGCATGTGATGATCCATTATCCCAACATTTTGATAAAGTATGAAACAATAAACTACTGATTAATATTTTGCTGATAACCAAATCCAGTGTTTATTCAAATCTTTATATAAGCTTATTTTGTTTCAGTGCTTCAAAGAGGATTTGAAGTTCCTTCCAAATTCCTTCAGTGGAAGGTATGTATTTTTTAGTTCTTATCAACAACTTGATGTAAATGATGAAACAAATCTCGCGACTGTCTACAGAACCATAATTGGTGATAAACCTAAATCTGATAAACTGGAATAAAAGTTCTTTATTTGTTATTAAATGAAAGTTTATTGACCACTTTTGTCTTTACTTCAGATCCTCATTGCTTGAGAATTGCAACTGGATGACTGGAGATACAAAGATTTTCTTGAGGTAGGTACAAGTACAGGTTTCAGATAAAATGGACCTAGTGTATGATGATACTTATCCCAACATTTTGAAGATAATGAAAAAGTATAAAAGTATCTGAAAACAAATTGGTACACAAATTTTGTAGTTCTCAAATTTCTCTAATATCAATTTTCTTAATTTCAGGGTACCTGTTGGTGTTGGCCTTACCTCCTAAGCATGGAGGTAACACTTCTCTTTGGAGAGATTTATGTTAACTGTTGAAAATACTTCTGAAATTGCTTTGGTCAAATTACTTGGTACTGCCAGCTATTGTATTAATTCCGACTAGTAAGAGTGGTTTTGAATTTGTTTGGCCACTTTTTTCTTCTTTTTTTTTTTTTTCCTCCTTCCAATGGGCATTACCCCTCGTGTGGCCAGGGCTGTAAACTTTCGCCCCCATTTTTTGTTCCCTTCAGATATTGTTACCTTCTAATGCAAGTAGACGCTGAAGTTTTTTTTTTTTTTATTTTTTTTATTACATTAGAAGCATTGTAAACGTGTTTTGAATGCTAAAGCTTATTTTACAGTAACCTTACTGGCTTTCTTGTGAATTAAATTTCCGAGCTTCCATTTTTCCTCTGTTAAGGATCTGTTGTATTCTATATTCACATGAATAAATTGTCTTGAATGTCTTTCTTTTTTTAATTTCTGAATTTCTTATCAATCCTACATTAGACTACTATATTTAAATAGCAATGTTATGTTAATTTTTTTTTTTTTTTTTTTTTTACCTTAAACTTCGGTGCTTAATTTGACCGAGGTAACCATTTTAAATTCAAATGGTAAAGCTTGGTCTTGGATCCTTGTCTAGGAAAAGCTTTGAGGGGGGGGGGGGGGGGATTGGCAAATGCATGGAGACGGTGGAAACGGCATAGGGCATGATTTGATTCTTATAAATGGGTAGCATTCCAGCAGTTTCCCTTCTAGATGATGGCTATCAACATTTTGTATGCACCATGGGCACAGGATAGCCTTGGCCACACAGGCGGGCAACAGTTAAGGCGATATAAACTAAAACCAATCAATTTGCCAGACCCATTTTGTAAACTTTGAAATTGCCCTTATCACCTTCCTGAACTGCTGCAGAACATTGTAGCATACATAAACACAACCTTTTACACTTCATTTACATTTTTCTAGTCTAGTGCACAGTTTACTTTGTAACCCTTAACCACTGACAATTTCCACTTGTGCCTGCCAATGTGCCCATTACCTGTGAGGACAGGCCTTAAATAAAAAGCATAGAACTGACCTCGAATCCGAACTTGGTTGCAAGTTTCCTGAAACCATTGCAATTCTTTGCACTACTTATTCCCCCCACCCCCTACCCCTTGCTAATTGTTGCTGGGGGGGGGGGGGGGCTTAGGAGGCAGAAACTGAGGGGGCCCAACACAGGGATCACCCCTGCCTTGTACCTTGACCCTTGCCTCCACTAATTTTGCAGGGTCTTTTTCTCCTTTCCTTTACCTTCTCTTCATCCCCTTGCTCGCTCGTCCAAATAGTTAACTCCAATTTACACTTTTCCCCTGAATACTTTACCATAATGCAATGTAACCTTTTGAAGCTTGGGAAATGTCCTGACCATTGACCATTCTGGAAAGCTACAAAATTTGTGGCAGAATTTTCAAATATTCAAAATATTTAGGATTTTTTTTTTTTTTTTTTTATAAATTGGCCTTTTAGTTGGCAGTTTTTAAAGAAAAGGACAGATGTGCATATTAGATACATCCAACAATACTGCATGTATGTTTAAGACAATTCCTCCCAAGCCTTTCAAATTTCAATAAGTAAGGCGACTTAGAACAAACTAAAATGAAGCGTCAGCCCTTTATCTTATATGAGAAAAGACTGTCCTTTGATGCACAATCTATTCTCTACAGGCTCTCCCAATCCCTTGCTCCTTGTTACTGTGGTTGGGGGGGGGGGGAGGCTTAGGAGGTGGAGGCTGTCTCAATGTAGGGGAATCACTCCTACCCTGGACCTCCACCCTTACCTCAACTTATTTTGCATGGTCTTTTCTCCTTCCCTTTACCTTCTGTCCACTTATCCTAATCCTTAACTTTTTACCCTTTTTGCCACAACACCTCCCAATCACTTGCTCCTTGTTGCCGTGGGGGGGCTTAGACTGAGGCCCAACGTAGGGATCACCCCAGCCCTAACCTCAGCTAAATTTTGCAGGGTCTCCTTCTATTCATCCTCCCCTTCTGTCCACTTATCCAAATCATTAACTCCTATTTACCCTTTTTACCACACTACTTTGGTGTAACCTTTGAAGCTTGGTACATTTTTGACCACTGACTATTCTGGAAATCCACAAACATTGACTTACTGAACCAATATACTTTAATGGCCCCACCCTATTACGATTTTGTTTTGACCTTCGAAAATTTTCAATAAAAAAAAAAAAAGAGGTCTGGTACATTTGTTTTTGACCACAGATCATTCTGGAAGTCCACATACATTGCCTTGCTGAACCAAAAAACTTTACCTGGGGGGCTTTGCCCCTAAGCCCCACCCTATCGCCATATTTTGAATACGATGCTCATGAATGATCTTAATTTTGATGGGGCAGAAAACTTTCAATAAAAAAAATTGTATATTTTTTGCCACAATCCTACCATAATGCTATGACCTCTGACTGGCACATTTGTTTGCTTTAACCACTGACCATTCTAGAAATCCACAAACATTGCCGTACTGAGCCAAAAAACTTTACTTAGGGTGGGGCTCATGGGTGAAGCCCCCAATCGCCATATTTTGAATACGCTGCTAATGACCCTTCTTTTTGACATGGCAGAAAATCTTTAATAAATAAATAAATGATCTTTTATAAACTACCCCCCACTCTCTTGCTTGCTGTTGTCATGGGGGGGTGGTTAGGAGATGGGGACTGAGGACCAATGTGGGGGATCACCCTACCTTGGCCCTCAGCCCTTGTTTCAACTAATTTTGCAATGGCTTTGTCTACTCCTTTCCTTTAACTTTTCTTCATCCCCTGGTGCTGTTCACTTATCCAAATCGTTAACCTCATTTTTGGAGTTTTCCCCACAATACTTTATCATAATGCTGCCTATTCCCTTAACTCCTTCCCTTTCTAACAACCTTTACCTTATACTCTACCCTATCAGCTCCCTCTCTCAACCCTTTTCACTACCATACTACCCTCTAATACTGTTCAACCTGTAACTTTACCCTAATCATTAACTCATTCCTAACCCTTTTTGCTACTCTACTTTACCATAGCACCAAATGACCTTTGAGGGCAAATTGTATTTCCTTACCTGTGAACTTTGCCCCCAAGCCTCATGCTATCACCATCTAATGACCTCAGATGTTGATGTGGCAGTATATTTTCAGTAAGTAAATTTTATAAACTATAAAAAAAGTTGAATGTGGAGTGTAAACTTGGTTCTGTCAATGAATTTTTCTTATGTAAAAAAATATATTTTTATTGCTGTATACAAAAATAAATCCCTTAATACATATCACAAGACTAATTGGGTTTATCTTTACACGAATGAGGTGTTCTAAAAGTAAGTTTACATTACTATTACTAATGGAAAAGAACTTCAAATATAGTGATATTTCTCCTAACTTATCATCAGAGATCACTTTCTTTCCTAACATGGTAAAGACATGGCCTGGAAAAAGGAAGTAATGTATGATTTGTACTATAGGGCTGGTTATATTTCTTTAGGAAACAAACCTTCATTGCTAACATTTTGCCATTCCATAATTTCATAGAACATGAGAATTGTCAATATTGTATCCTTTTATACATATAAAAACTCATATCCTGACCTTACTTCACATGTACATATTTTTCTTATCTGAGATCACAGTAAGACATTAGTTACATGAATCTTCTGGCATCAATTCTGTATAAGCCTGAAGACAAGATACAGCAAATGAAGCTGTTTTTCTGACTTGTGGAACAATATCACTTTCTAGATTTATCAAGTCACATAATAACTTGTGCTGACCCTCAAATAGCTGGGCTATCTGTGGACAACATTTGGCAAGATATCCAATCAGTGTGCAGAGCCTTGAACGAACCAAAGGTAGCTTGTGTGTGATGAGTGTTCCGAGAAGTAGCAACAAAGAATCACTTGTGCCAAGGATTTGCTCAACCACAGATCTGTTCTCTGGTGTTAATCGAAGAACTTGATTCAATATGGCCAGCATGTCGGCTACCAATTCTGGTAATATGTTATCCAGGGTAAGTATCTTTGCTATAACTGCAAAGGCATTAAGAACACAAACACAGTCGCAAAACTGTAAGAGGAAGTCATTTTCAATATGAACAAGATGACATATGAGCATTGTGAGCTGACCCATTGTATCAATTTGGTCCTTGTCAAAATCCACTGTCCTATTTACCTTGTGACTTTCTATTTTGAAAATGAGTTTGCAAGCATATATTAAGTTTGGCACAACCTTACATTCAAGGTAGACTTTGACAATGTCTCTAAGGTTATCTTTGGTCTCCTCCATTGTTAATGGTAACATGAGAAGTGTGGCTATTTTGTTTGTAACTTGTAAGGAACACATCTGATTTCTTAAGGGACCAATAAACATGGAAAGTTCACTTTGTATAAGAAATACACTATAATTTCCATTAAGGACATCTGCAAGTGTTTTGTCTAAAAATCTGCACCACTCTTCTGTTTCAATAGGCTTGTCTTCAGAGTTAAAACTGTGTAATGTAAAAACAACAGCACTACTTGTTTTACCACTCAGAACAGTTAGGACTCTGTCCTGTGTAAATGGAGTAAAACTTTCCTCATTGATATTTGGAAGACTTGGTCGACCATCTTGTACCAGTTCCAGCATGGCATTGGAAGGCCGGCTCCCTCGCCTGGATGAGTCAACTGAATTTGCCAGATAGTTGACCATGCTATCTTTGCGATCTTCTAGAGGTAATGGCCCACAATTTTTAAAGTCATTCACATCCTCTTCTCTAAAACCAGGCTCTTGGGATACACTGCTTAACTTCCTCACAGATGCACCAACTGCACACCTTGCATCAATACCCATATCTGTTATATCAGCAGCACCAGTTACAGTATCAGAAATAGCACTTTTATGGACTTCAACTTCAACAAGAGTAGTATGCAAAGCATCTGTGTTATGTTGCAAATCAACACTACTCTGTGCTGTTCCTTCACTTGAACTTGACAAATGCACCTCAATCATTCTTTCTCTCCCTCTGCGTCTCATTAAACTTGGGGAAGGAGAACTTGAATTTAAGTTTCCTGCTTTACCTGCTTCAAGATGCACAGCTTCAAGTCTCTTTAAAACATCTAAATCAATATGTAACACATCTCCATGTCCCTCCTTATCATTCTGAAGTGCTTCACTTGCAGCAGCATGTCTAGCTACAAGACTTGTGTTAACAGCACCAGGGATTATTGCAGCTGGTTCTGCTACCAGCTGCGGAAGTTCTACTTTTGTAGGTGAAGGTGTTTTCTTTATACCAACTTTTCCTATTACTCTAGGCTGACCTGCAGCACGTTGCACCAGCTCTTTCCTCTGTTGTTCTTTTACCTGCTGCTGAGATAATGTCAAGGGATTTGTAAGAGGTGTACCATTAAGAGACTGCTGCACAAAGACGACTCCTTCATGAACCCATGGATGCTCCAGAAGATCTGGCCATGTCAATCTGTCAGCTGGATCTTTCTCCAACAGGCCCTGGAGAAATGAAGTACAATCTGAACTCCATCCCTGAGGCCAATTCACTGGTTCTGTTCTAACCATCTTAACTAACTGGACAATAGATGTTGTACAGAAAGGTGGTTTTCCAGTCAGCAGCTCAAACAGAATACAACCAAGTGACCACAGATCTGCTGTATGGTCATATGGCTTTTCTTCTATGAGCTCAGGTGCCATATATAAAGGCGTACCTTTTATAGATGTAAGAACATATGTATTAATACCCATCTTTCTAGAAAATCCAAAGTCGCAAAGTTTTGCTTCACCTGAAGATGATATTAATATATTTTGAGGTTTTATGTCTCTGTGCAGGATCCTATGGGAATGCAAATAGTATATGGCAGACACAAGGTTACAAGAGATCTGTCTCACTCTCTCCTCTGGTAAGGGCCCATTTGATTCTAGAAGTTGGAATAGCTGTCCGGGAACATACTCACTAACTGCTACAACTTCATTCTCTGTTTCAAAGGAGTTGCACATCTGAACAATATTGGGATGTGCTAGGCCCCTCTGGATCTCACATTCCCTCCTTAGGCTCCTCAGTTCTCTTTCAACTTTATTTCTCTTTGGGATGAACTTCAGAGCTACAATTTGTCCTGTTGATAAGCACTTTCCTCTAAACACTCGGCCAAAAGAACCCTGGCCTATGGCCTCTAGGACTTTGTAATTCTCCATTGTTTCAGCAGTCTTATAACCTGCAAAAGAAGGAAATTAGCTAAGTAAAAGTTTTGCTTTGGTATTTTGTTTGCAGCATATAATGGATCTGCTGAATAAATGAAATTCTGAATAATGCAAATTGGAAAAGTTTTAATGCTGGATACCAAGGGCTGCAAAATGGCTCAAAATTATGGAGACATTAAAGCTTTTTGGACAGAGGTATAGTTAGTAAAAGAAAAGTTGTCAACCTTTGGATCTGTAAAGAGGCAATTTTGAAGCCATACATACATCAACTATCTTAAAGCTAATAAATCATTAAGATATGTGATTATGGATGTTTACCTTACCAATGAATTAGAACAACAGCTATTTTATTCCTTTAAAAATAATACAAATAGAACTGATAAGGGAACCCACCTTTTCTTAGGCTTTATTGATGCTCAAGAGACCTTTGTAGATGTCCTTTTGTAGTAATGGTAATCTGTAAAATAAGAGATGAATAAGTTCTCACATTCATTTTTGGAATCAAATCAGGTAAATGTTTAAAAAAACACCCACCCTCTCATTTCACACTGATCCTGTTTCATCAAACTCCACATGAAAATTTCTGGCAAAGGCCAACAAATCTCCACTATGCATATTATGACATATTCTCAACAAGAGGAAGATGCATTTGTGTTTGGTGATGAATGGATAAATACAACTTATTGAATAATATATTTTCTTTTTTGTTATCATCACCTAATAGTCACCCTATCATCTTTAGCCCCCTCTCTCTGTCTGTCTGCCTGTCTCTCTCTGTCTCTCATTCTCTCTCTCTCTTTCACACACACACACACGCACACACGCAGGCATGCACGCAGGCACGCACGCACGCACGGCACGCAGGCACGCACGCACGCAGGCACACAGGCACGTAGACACACACGCACACACACACACAAACACACAAGAAAAAGGTCTAAGAAGTTTACTGGCCTTTGTCATAGCAATCACCCTGGTAGATGAGGGGATGTTTTCTAAGAATATACCCTAAATGGCAACCATTATAAGTATAATCTCTTAAATCAAGCAAACAACTTTGAATTGGTAAGTTATAAAATAAAATAATAGGTAGACATTACATGTGAGAAATATCTAAAAAGAAAGGAAATTGGAAAACTCAAACTTATGATAAAATGAAAGAAAAAAAAAGGAAAAAAAATATAAAGAACTTATTGTGCTTCAAAAGGTTTTGTTTGTTTAAACTTTCATCAATAACATAATGATAATATTGATGGTTATAATTTAGATGAAAGTTTACCCTAATAAAACATTTAATAAATGCATTTTCAGAACACCTTTGGACATGCATACTAAGATTAATTATTAACTAATTTACTATATATTGTCCAAATTATACTTTAAATTCTCTTACCCTAATGGCTCTAATATATTTTGACGGAAAGCTATATATGGAATGGTAGGTATTTCTGTATGTTGGAACTGAATAAGTCCATTTTAATTCAAAACTATCCAGTATCAGAATATATCAATAAAGATTAATACTAATATACTAATAAACATAATAAAGAACATTTACAAAAAAAAAGAAAAAAACAAAAAACTATTACATGTCTATTTGTATCAAAATATTTCATATGTAGTTTAAATTTTTTACAAGAAATGTCAAACAGAAAAGATAATTAAGGGAAATAATATTAAGAAAATAACTTCTCCCACACATGTGCCTGAAATATGAAAAACAATTTTACTTTCATTTTCAATAGTTTTACAGAATAAGCTCATAGTATGTAGTAAATGATTCCATATATAATTCACACTATATAATACCCACATGATAAATACAACATATACAAAATTAAGCTTCCATTTTGACCTGTAACTTTCTTCATTACTCAAAAGCCAATATATAACACTTCACAAAGAGGC
>NC_061840.1:28858201-28863201 GCF_019202785.1 Penaeus chinensis
TATATATTTCATACATGACTAAGGAACATCAAGGAACAAGCATAATTTGAAAAAAAAAAAACGGTTATTACATATAACAATTTATATAGAAGTTTTAATATATTATTTTATTTTTTCTAATTTTAAGGTAATTATATGTGAGTTATTTGTGTCTTTTGTAAATCAGGAATAATAAAATTTCATGGAATTCATTAAGACTACCTGTAATCTGCGGTAACGTAATTTCTCACTCAAAGTGACATAAAAGTTTTAATTTGAAATAGAAAATGACGGATGATATTCCAGAGAATTTTTGTTGTATATATATGTATATACAAATACATATGTATACTTATGTATATACACACATACACACATAGACATGTATGCATACGCACACACACACACACACACACACACATATATTGTGTATACACTTGCTAAAAAAAGTATCTTTACTCTTTCTGACTTAAAAATATGATACTTTGAGCTCGACCTGATATTGGTATCCCTGACAGGGGGAACATTTGAGGGGTGGGGGGTTGGAAGGGCAGTCCCTCCACCCCTGACCCCCACCCCACACACACAGACTATGTTTGCCCCTTAAGGTCTGGCTTGCTCTCCATGGGCTACTTTTTTATCTTTTATTATTATTATTTTTTTTTTACTTTTGTTTTACTAATTACACTTATATAGATCCGGTTATAGCTTAACTATGCCCGTAGATTAACTCATTTACCAAAATTTTTGTTCACTTCGCTCGGCTATATTTAATAAATTTAGGGTTTTGAAATGTATAATATTCCGTGTTACCGTTACCAGCTTGGCGAGCACTGGCAAATCTGGTAGTATGGATGCCACTAACGCCGCCGTTAACTGGCGTCCGTCTGCAGAGCGCAATCCCTCCCGTGCCGTAATTGCTTGGGGAACGATGATATGACTGCCCATAACTACACAAACATTTTAAATAGGATTGAGATCTGACGATTTGGGTAGATGTGGAAAAGCGTAATCACAAGGTGTTGCCGAAATCCCGCCTTCACGACACTGCTCGTGTAGATGGGGCTGTTATCCTGGTCGAGGTAAAATGGCTCCAGTTCGGGGAACACCATGACTCTTACCACTGAAAATCAAATGGTTTTCGTTAGCTCATGATATTCATTCACTTCAATGCAAGCTTCCTACTTGCTTTCATAATTGCTTTCACACTGATTTATAGTTTTGAATGACATCTACTTGATCTTCTACCGTCGTGAATCTAGTGTGCCCACTTCTGGCCTTGCCTCTTGTGGCTCCAGTTGCTTGGTGTCCCTGGATCTACAGAGACACGGTTGGCTTCGAATTGATATTTCGGCTCTTGATAGGCCCTCAGAGTAAAGTGTAATCATGAAACTACTAATGATCTATGAGGTTTCCATTGTTAATACTGGCATGATGAAAGGCCCTAGCAATATCAACACTATTCGAACACATTTTGAAGCTTCGTCTGTTCTGAGCTTTGAAAACAACAAGAACCAACATTTCCGAATCAACTCCTAGTGATCATTCCGGTTTCATCTTTACTCTCAAGTAAGGATATATATTTTTTAGCGAGTTTACACATATTTGCATTCACACACACACGCGCGCTCACACACACACACACACACACACACATATATGTGTGTGTTTGTGTGTATGTGTACACAGATAAATAGATAGATAGATAGAAGGGAAGAGAAAGATATGGAAGAGAGACCAAGAAACGAGGAACGCAAGAGAAAAAAAAAGAGATACAAGGCAGTAACCTGATCCAATCATCTTTTAAAGGGAAAGCTAAAAAATCAGATTTTTCGCAGGAGGCAAAACGAGCACGGTGTGGACGCCATAAGCTCCAGAAGCTGCGCTATTAAATCCCTCACTTGTTTCCATCGCCTGAAAACAAGATTGGATCCTCCTTGACAATCTTGTTAGCTCAGGGGCGTAAAGGCGTTGATGTAATCTCGTTTAAGAATCAGTGGTGTTACGAGTCGGCGTTGGGGTATCGGATACTTCTGTACCGATTGTCACTTGTCTTCCGTGTTTGATTTATGGGACATATAGCGTCCGGAGGGCATTGTTTGGTATACATAGGTTCACTGATTTGTGAAACAGGATGAAAATGGTTAAGAAAGATGAAAGAGAGATTATTATTAAAGAAATCAAATATACGTAGGGTTTGAAACATGATTTTATAAGAGTGGATTTCTAGAGAAGAACACTCCTTCCTGCTCTCTCATCTCTTACATTTACTACATTTGCACTACCTTTATACATACACTCATACATACATACATGCATACATACCGACATATACATACATATGTCGGTATGCATGCATGTATACATACCGACACATACACACACATACACACACACACACACACACACACAGACACGCGCGCACACAAACATACATATTGCCACACTAGTAGTGGTCTGGTTGAAACATGAATCATTTATATAGATTGTGGGAAAAAATGGGATATATCTGAAGCCCCCCCCCCTCCCACCCCCTCTCCCCTCCCCCACCGAATTAAGCGCCGAGTGTTTTATTCACGTGTAAAGACATTAGGCTGGATTGAGCAGAATTTCAAAAGGGGTCGTTATTTAAGGACCGCGAACCATACCCGTGGAAAACTGATCAAGATATTAATGATGAAAAAAACAAAACAAAAAAACGGGGAAAACGAATTGATATGAGGGAGACTAAATTGTTTCAGAATATATTGTGGAGTAAATATGATATAATTTCGGATAGATTTGGTTTCCTAGGTCGAGTGGATAAAATACACTAATACATGTAGGGTGGGGGGGGGGGGGGCACATAATGCGGAATACGAGACGAAAAGAAAGAGACCGAGCGAGAGAGAGCGAGAGAGAGAGAACGAAAGAGAAAGACCATTGTTCAAAAGCAACATGCTGGCGCACAAACTCTTAAACAACCGCGTAACCCAAATGCCAAGAAACCTTTTAACGTGATGACTATCGACGCGTTCGTCAATGGCCGCGAAGATGCTCGTTCGCCGGAGATGCTCGTTCGCCGGAGATGCTCGATTCTTGAAAAAAATTGTCTCGGCCTCATGGGGTACTTCGATTTAGCGGCCTTTTTCGTTTTCTTTCTGTTTCCTTCTTTGAAAAGTCATATTTTTCTTTGCATGTTGTTATTTTTTTTATTTCCCTGGTGTTTTTTTTCTTCGTAAATACATGTTTTTTCTTTGTAAACATTTTTCTTCTTTGTAAATATTTTTTTCTTTGTAATACAGTTTATACTTCGTAAAATATTTTTTTATCTCTGTATATATATATAAATATATATATATTTTTTTTGCCTTTGTAAATGCTTTTTTCTTTGTAGATATGTTATTTTCTTTGTAACAATATTTTCGAATAATTTGCCTTTTTCTTCGTAAGTATTTTTTTTTTTTGGCAAATATAAATGCATATGTATTGGTCAAAGTGCATGTAGATTCTATCTGCGGGTATCAGGTGTATTAGAAAAGTCCTGATAGTATAACTTTATTACAATGTATTAAAGTTGTCCATACATACACACGTATGTGTGTGTGTGTGTGTGTGTGTGTGTGTGTGTGTGTGTGTGTGTGTGTGTGTGTGTGTGTGTGTGTGTGAGTGTGTGTGTGTGTGTGTGTGTGTGTGTGTGTGTGTACACATATATACCTTCACATCGTCAAGAAATATCACAAATACAAAAAAACAAACAAACAAACGAAAGAGTGACTATCTGGCACAGTAATTAATATCCCGTATGTACGATCACACAAAAAGGTATTTCCTTTGTCAACTTCCTGCGTCCTCTCCTCCCCCCCCCCCCTTTTTTTTCCTCATTGATCTGTATAGGGGACAGAATCTCGGTTGCTCAACATTGCACAGAGCTAGCTTCTTATTCCGTCTGTGTTGTTGCAACTTGCTACCTGTAAGTAGGTTGCATACAAACACGGAAATGGCAAAAAATATGGAAAAATGAAGAGAGACATGCGTGGCATAACGATGAAATGGATTAAATAAGAAAAACATATAAAGCAAAAAATATCAAAACATTGCAGTAATATTAATCATTCAACAATAAAAAACACACACACAAAATATACGTTTAGAATTCATCCACAAGATTATTAACACACGACTTCCGCCTTGTCATACACACACACACACACACACACACACACACACACACACACAGAGTAATCACCCTTTCAGACGTTTCTTCTATTTCCATTCTTCTTTTCCACCTTGTTTCCTTTCTCTCCTGTGTCTCTCTCTCCACTTCCACCCGGTCGTCACTCCGCAGGTTACCGCAAGAGTGAGAAAGAGAGTGAGAAAGAGAGTGAGAAAGAGAGTGAGAAAGAGAGTGAGAAAGAGAGTGAGAAAGAGAGTGAGAAAGAGAGTGAGAAAGAGAGTGAGAAAGAGAGTGAGAAAGAGAGTGAGAAAGAGAGTGAGAAAGAGAGTGAGAAAGAGAGTGAGAAAGAGAGTGAGAAAGAGAGTGAGAAAGAGAGTGAGAAAGAGAGTGAGAAAGAGAGTGAGAAAGAGAGTGAGAAAGAGAGTGAGAAAGAGAGTGAGAAAGAGAGTGAGAAAGAGAGTGAGAAAGAGAGTGAGAAAGAGAGTGAGAAAGAGAGTGAGAAAGAGAGTGAGAAAGAGAGTGAGAAAGAGAGTGAGAAAGAGAGTGAGAAAGAGAGTGAGAAAGAGAGTGAGAAAGAGAGTGAGAAAGAGAGTGAGAAAGAGAGTGAGAAAGAGAGTGAGAAAGAGAGTGAGAAAGAGAGTGAGAAAGAGAGTGAGAAAGAGAGTGAGAAAGAGAGTGAGAAAGAGAGTGAGAAAGAGAGTGAGAAAGAGAGTGAGAAAGAGAGTGAGAAAGAGAGTGAGAAAGAGAGTGAGAAAGAGAGTGAGAAAGAGAGTGAGAAAGAGAGTGAGAAAGAGAGTGAGAAAGAGAGTGAGAAAGAGAGTGAGAAAGAGAGTGAGAAAGAGAGTGAGAAAGAGAGTGAGAAAGA
>NC_061840.1:28868201-28870701 GCF_019202785.1 Penaeus chinensis
TTTCATTGTCTCTTCCCTGTTTTATTTTTTATATATTTTTCTCCCTTGCTCTCTCTCCGGGTCATTGGATCGCCACGCTGAACCAAGACATCCTGTTGTGTTTCTTCTTCCTGTTTTCGAGATCTGTTTCTGTGGAGAATATGTCCGTTTTGGGATCTATTTTTTGTGTTGTTTTTATCTATCTTTATAGCTCTTCAATCTTCTATTATCATTCTTTTTCTCCATTCCGCATGTACTACTGCTTATATCTAGCTAGACGTCCCTTATTATCTATTCTTGTCTATATGTGTCTATTAACAACGACAAAGGGAGATACACCATAAGCTTCAGTTAATTCAGTCTACTTAGGCATAAGCTCGTTCGAATCCCCCGTTCAGTAGTCGAGGTCACGTGACTGGTCGCTGCACACGTCGAATTAATCGTATTTCTGAATTCTTTCCGTAAAAGGTAAATTGATTTAGGTCCTGTGTATTCTGGGCAATTTTAAAGCTCGCTGTTTGATCCGCCCGGTTATTTCATAGTGTGTGGGAGTTAATTGATTCATAGTTTTGTTTGTGTCAGGTGATATAAGATATAGTTTGTTTGTAGGAAGTTGAAATTTGTTGATCAATGATTGTGTTTCTGCTCTGGATAAGATCCTTGATTCATTGTTTATCTATGAGTACAGATAAGCTGACTGATTCATCGATTGAAAATGAGTCATTGAAAGTTTCGATTGATATTTGTCTCGAAGTCTCTTGACGAAAGTTTCATCCGACTAGCCGTTGAGACAGACATTGAACGCAAAAGGGGAATTTGAAAGGGATGAGGCATTGCGTGAAATTTCCGAGACACCTATCAGTGCCTGGGTACGATTGGTTCTTAGGTTATACCGGGAAGTCGCTGTCGATGTGGAAAGGTGGAAAGGTGGAAAATGTGGAAAGGTGGAAAGGTGGAAAGGTGGAAAATGTGGAAAGGTGGAAAGGTGAAAAATATGGAAAGGTGCAAAGTGGAAAGGAGGAAAATGTGTAAAGATGGAAAGGTGGAAAATGTGGAAAGGTGTAAAGGTGGAAAGGTGGAAAGGTGGATAAGGTGGAAAGGTGGAAAGGTGAAGGGGAGGCCAATACACCTTGGGAAGAAAAGAAAAGAAAAGGTTTTGGTGTCTTGGAAATAGGGAGAGAAAGAGAGGAAGGAGGAAGGAAGGGGGGAGATAAAGCTAGCTAGATATGTAGGTAGATAGACAGTTAGAAAGATAGATAGAATTATAAATTCCCAAAAATGGTGGATGAGAGAGAGAGAGAGAGAGAGAGAGAGAGAGAGAGAGAGAGAGAGAGAGAGAGAGAGAGAGAGAGAGAGAGAGAGAGAGAGAGAAAAAGAGAGAGAGTATATATATTCATACGTACATCTATACTGTCTGAATACACGTGTGCTTACAGAAACACAATGTTGAAAAAAAGAAAGAAAGAAAGAAAAAAAAAAAAAAACACGGGAGAAAACTCAGTGAAACAAGAGGCAAGAGTTTTGAAATCCACCGAGAATTTCTAAGACAGAGGAAGCAGAGGAGAGGAAATTACTAAAGAGAGGAAAAAAAAGGAACACGGTACAAAATGTGGCGGGTAGAAACAGGTCAGGTCAGGTCAAAGTGTCATGTGGAATAAATGTAGGAACGTTTCCACAATGCAGCACCATGAGGTTTACCGCGAGAGAGAAAGCTATATATATATATATATATATATATATATATATATATATATATATATATATATATATATATATTATATATATATATATATATAGAGAGAGAGAGAGAGAGATAAAGAGAGAGAGAGAGAGAGAGAGAGAGCGAGAGAGAGAGAGAGAGAGAGAGAGAGAGAGAGAGAGAGAGAGAGAGAGAGAGAGAGAGAGAGAGAGAGAGAGAGAGAGAGAGAGAAAGAGAAAGAGAAAGAGAGAGAGAGATATATATATATATATATAGAGAGAGAGAGAGAGAGAGAGAGAGAGAGAGAGAGAGAGAGAGATAAAGAGAAAGAGAAAGAGAAAGAGAGAGAGAGAGAGAGAGAGAGAGAGAGAGAGAGAGAGAGAGAGAGAGAGAGAGAGAGAGAGAGAGAGAGAGAGAGAGAGAGAGAGAGAGCATATAAAGCTGGCATTAGGAAATTTATTAATGATAACTTCCGCCAGTCGACAAACGCGGACGTCACCGGAAGGAGAGAGGAGGCAGGCCGTTGGACCTCTGATGACCCGTGTCCTGCCGATGGATCTTTTCGGTATGTGTGTGCGAGATGGATGGAGATAGATAGACAGATGGGTATGTATGCAACACACACGCACGCACACACACACACACACACATATAGATATAGATATATAGGTATATGTGTGTGTGTGTGCGTGTGGGTGTGTGTGTATATATAAAACACACGTCTACACATATCAGCATTTCATATATGTCTATCCCTACAGTTGCATGTACATCTGCCCCCCCCCTCCCCCCACACTCACAGCCTTTCTTCATCTCTTGGCA
>NC_061840.1:28878201-28880701 GCF_019202785.1 Penaeus chinensis
TCTTCTCTCTCTTTCCCTTCTCTTTCTTCTCTCTTTCCCTTCTCTTTCTTCTCTCTTTCCCTTCTCTTTCTTCTCTCTCTTTCCCTTCTATTTCTTCTCTCTCTTTCCCTTCTCTTTCTTCTCTCTCTTTCCCTTCTATTTCTTCTCTCTCTTTCCCTTCTCTTTCTTCTCTCTCTTTCCCTTCTCTTTCTTCTCTCTCTTTCCCTTCTCTTTCTTCTCTCTCTTTCCCTTCTCTTTCTTCTCTCTCTTTCCCTTCTCTTTCTTCTCTCTCTTTCCCTTCTCTTTCTTCTCTCTCTTTCCCTTCTTTTTCTTCTCTCTCTTTCCCTTCTCTTTCTTCTCTCCCTTTCCCTTCTCTTTCTTCTCTCTCTTTCCCTTCTCTTTCTTCTCCCCCTTTCCCTTCTCTTTCTTATCTCTCTTTCCCTCCTCTTTCTACTCTATTTTTCCTTTATCTTTCTTCTCTCTCTGTCCCTTCTCTTTCTTCTCTCTCTTTCCCTTCTCTTTCTTCTCTCTCTTTCCCTTCTCTTTCTTCTCTCTCTTTCCCTTCTCTTTCTTCTCTCTATTTCCCTTCTCTTTCTTCTCTCTCTTTCCCTTCTCTTTCTTATCTCTCTTTCCCTTCTCTTTCTTCTCTCTCTTACCCTTCTTTTTCTTCTCTCTCTTTCCCTTCTCTTTCTTCTCTCTCTTTCCCTTCTCTTTCTTCTCTCTCTTTCCCTTCTCTTTCTTCTCTCTCTTTCCCTTGTTCTCTCTTCGTCTCCTCTTCTCTCCCTTCTTTCAGCGCTCTCATTCACTCCTTTCTCTCTTCTTCAGTTCCTTTTCCCTTTGTTTTTTTCTTCCTCTTCTCTTCTCCCTCTTCATCTCTCCTCTCCTCTCTACTTTCTACACTCCCTCTTCCTTCCTCTTCTACCTTCATCTCTCCTTCATTTTCTTCCTCCCCTTCTCCCTTCCTCTTTCCTCTTCCCTCTCTCCCTCTCGTTCTTCTTCCCACCCCCTCCTCCCTCCTCTTTACCCTCCTACCCCTCCCTCCTTCTTCCCCCCTCCCTCCTTCTTCCCACCCCTCAGTGCTTCCATTGCCCCCTCCCTCCATCCTTCCCATCCCTCTCTCTCCCTCTATACCCCCCTCCACACCCCCCTGAATCCCCCTCCTTTCCTCCTCTCTCCTCCCCACCTCTTTCTACCCCTCTATTCCCCCTCAATACATCCCTTACCCCCCCCCCCCTCCCTTCCTCCTTTCGTCCTCCTTCCTCTTCCCCATCCCTCTCTACCGCTCTCTCCCTCTCTATTCCCCCTCTACACGACCCTCCCCACCCCTCCCATTCCCCTCTCGCCCTCCTCCCCTACCCTCTCTCTCCCTCTACCCCCCTCCTTCTTCCTCTTTACCCACCTACCCCTCCTCCCTCCTCCCCAACCCTCTCTCTCCCTCTATTCCCTCTCCACACACCCTTGAGTCCCCCCCCCTCTCCCCTCCATTATCTTTCTCTCCTCTCTTCACAATCGTATTAGAAACATACTAGACGGAAAATGGAGCATCTTTTACTTTATTTCCTTATGAATTTATAAGAAAAAAATTATGAAAAGCAACAAAAAATCTCCTTTTCATCTCGTGCTTTCTACTCATTCCATTTTTTTTTCGCTGCTTTAACGCCTATCGAGCGATGTGAACGAAATCTGTACGAAATCTGAGCGAAATATATAAACGAAATATGAACGGAATGTGAACGAAATATGAACGAACATTACCGCCCATGGCACTTATGTTGTCGTTCTTGATGTGTTTCTCGAATACTTATCATAAATGGTGTCATGCTTGTCTGATAAATCGTGTAAGCTATTAATAATGGCATCTAAATGTTCCTTTGCATAATGCATATGCAACATAAGCCTACGTTTTTTTTTTTTTTTTTTTTTTTTATAACTTCTATCGTATCCCAATATGTTTGAAACTGAGTTATCGATAAACATGTAACTTTGTATGTCTCTCTATAACAACCTCTCAATTTATCAACAAACTTTGTCAGCGCATTGGAAGGGTTAAAAAAATAATGTTCTTTTTCTCTTTTTTTTTTTCTTTCTTTCTTTCTTCTTCTTCTCCTTCTCCTTCTTCCTTCCTTCTCTTTCTATCTTCCTTTCCCCTTTCTTTTCCCGTCGTTCCCTCTGATTTTGCTATCTTTTCATCCCCTTTCTCTTTATTTATTTTGTATCTTCTGTGCTTATTCTGTCTCTCTCTCTCTTTCTTTTGCTTGCCTTTCTTTCTTCGATATCATCATCATAATCTTCGTTACTTCCTACGTGCATCTTCCGAAGAAGAAGAAAAAGCAAAAGATGAATATGGAGAAGAAAAAGGATAGAAGAAGGAAGAGAATTAGTAATAATAATAATAATAATAATAAAGAGGAGGAGAAGATAATACAGATGACATTTAGCATTTAAGAAAACGAAGTAAAAATGTGACACTGAGCATCAGAATACATGCATATATATATATATATATATATATATATATGTG
>NC_061840.1:28900701-28905701 GCF_019202785.1 Penaeus chinensis
CAAGGGATTCGTGGTTCAGATTCATACAAGCGAACCGGATTCGAACCAACGAATGCGATTATATTCCATGCTTACGTCAGCTGTTTTTTTTGTGTGTGTTTTTGATGCCTGTTCTAGCGGATCTCGGTGCAAGAGGATCCAGAGGCATTTTGATATAATCCGGTTGCGATCAAGGCAGATCATACCTGTTGTTCAGTTCAGATGAGCGTTTCCCTGATGAACTCATATATGTACTTTTATTATTGAAGGTACTTCGAGTATATGCACATGTATGTGTGTGTGTGTGTGTATGTGTGCGTGTGTATGTGTATGTATGTCTGTATAAACACACACACACACACACACACACACACACACACACACACACACACACACACACACACACACACACACACACACACACGCACACACACACATATATATATATACACACAATACGCACTCTCAATGTGTATATATATTCTGATAATGATAATGTTTATTTTAGATAAAAAGTATTCAGCATAGAAGTGAGCATATTGGAAGATTTACAGGTAAAAACGTAATTAGATGAGGAAAAATACAAAAATACATGTAAAAAGAGAAACGCGAACGAACACTTCTCATGAAAAAATAGCTTGCAACATAAACATGCAATAAAGTTCATATATGCTAGATGTAATGGAAATTATCATGACCTCGTAGCCCTGTTGCAACAGAGCTAGATGCGTGAGTGTGTCCTAACCCCACAATTGCACACAGTCTCCACAATGTTGTTTGCGCTAATAACAAGTCTCTCTATTAAGCTGTATATAAGCGTAGTTGCAACTGCATTGTTGACTTGATTCTGCACAAACAACATTGCGGCAAAATCGTATCTCGGAACTCTCAACAAGTATGTAAATATATCATTATGTATAATATCCTTTTAGACCAGGAGGTCACTTGATAAGAACATCACAGCACACAACAATAAACATGGGATTTATATGTTCTGAATTTTAGTTTTAGTGTTTCAATAACGCACGTACCGAATTTCCTAACCACCATGTTGTCTATCCTAAACACAGCTATTACGCGCGTCGTTATATCCACACCATTTTTTTATCACATGTTATATAATGTGCCCTAAGTATGGGTAAGCCAGCTACATATTAGAGCTCGTCGGCATCCAGACGGAATATTGCTTCAAACCTTGTAAAGATTATGCGTGGCCATGAAAATCGTACTTTTGCCCGTGATTTACCGTTTGTTTGCAGGTTTCAAGTGAGCTAAATTCTGCGCTTTGCTCGTCCATGTACACAGTGAAGAGGGTGGAGTTAGCAACCCAGAAAACCACAGAGAGCGGGCGACCTTACTTGACCTGGGAATATACTGGTAACAACGAAATTATACAACGTGTCATGGTGCCGACTGCTCAAGAAATCTGTCGAATGCTTTTCGTACATCTAGAAAATATAAAAAAATCGGTCGACCAATTGTTGTGCAATAGTTAACCATAATATCTTTTAATGCGTAGATACATGAATATGGAGAATAATGTTTGAATCCGAATTGATTATCCGTTGTTAATAGTTATGCCCTACGTCTGTTCAGTAGAATTATTGCAAACAGCTTGGAGCCAACAGGGGCAATGGCAATGGGCCTGCAGCTGTGACTAAGAGATCCTTGTGTTTATTCTTTAACAAAGGCATCAGCACAACGCGCATTATTACCTCAGGCACGTAACACTGACTTATGCACGCTAAAGGACCAAAACATAATTATTTGGAGTCGTTTTGATGCAGGTTTACGGGCTTCTTGATAAGATCTGATCTATTCTCACACCTTTATTTCGTGATATTTTCTTTTTGCCAACTGTTCAACTTCTTTAACAGAAAGAAAGGAATTGACAAACGACGTATCTCGCTCATGTAACAAGTCAGTACGAGAATCGTAAAGGCCAGCTGAGTTGAATGATTCATAAGACTTTTGTTTCCACAAATCGCTCGCTCTCCCACACCTCCGTCGCCTTTACCTGATCATTTAGTTATCCGGGGCGTAAATTCCCTCGCATCATTCCAGAATCCCGTTTCCTGATTTGCTCCAAAGTTAGTCCTTTCCGCTTCCAGTCGCACTGTCTTCGCCTCGCCTACACTCCCCCGTCGCCATCTTAGACTGAGTTTTGGTAACACGGCGAGAGGACCCTCCAGAAGGGTGCCAGAACATCTCCATGCTAAGAAGTAATCGTTCCAGCCGGGCACCTCGAACCAAGGTCTATACGTATTTATATAGACCTTGCCTCGTACTTCCCCGATGCCGAGGACCCGATACTTGGTGTTGGGAGCGTGCAGAAGCGCTGCAGGTTCAACATTCATTAATATGCCAAAAACTAAACAAAAACCGAAAAAAGGGTATTATGAACGCGGTTGTCAAATAATCGTAAATAGCTACTGACCTCTGCGGGGTTGTCAAGATTCCTCTTTACGTATGGCCTCTGTGTGATTCAGTATCCTGTGTGATTGCATAAAATAGAATTTTGAAGTTTACAAACACCAGCTGTAAATAAATTATTGTCGCAATTCTCCATAAAACGCCGTATCAATATCGGCAATGGAATCACCTAAGACACACAGTATCGACTCCGCATCAGATATATTGGAGTCAATCTTCCCGATATAATTTAACTACACATCAAAATTATCATTACATTGCATTGGTTAAATGTACCTTCAGTAGCAACACTTTTATGGTATCCAGCGTACACTCTTATCCCAGCAGCCTGTTTTGTTATAGTTAGTTATACGAATATGCCGTAAGAATACCAGAACACATTAAGTTCACCCCTCACACTATACCTGCTGCTCATCCATCGCCGATGTCAGAAAGGCACTAAAGCTTACGTGCAAAGTATCGGGGACTGTTGCCTCGTGAGGTACTAGCCTCGTTTCCTGCAGGACTACGATTTCGGTAGTATTTGCAATGTATTATCTACTAGATTTGAGCCCCGTGCAGTTGAAACAAACTATTCGAATCTTAGCTCCATTAATACCCTTCATGTTGTTGTTTTTTGTTTTTTTTTATAAGATACATTCCTAATGCTAAATACACTTGCCTGTGCGACTGACGTGGCCCGCCTCTCGTTCGTCTTCATGGAGACTGCCCTCGTCAGGATGCCCCCGCCCGACGAGTACTCACTCAGCAGAGTCCAAGCGCTGGTTGTCACAAGGAACTTTAAACGAGGCGAATCCCGCTTGCTTGTTACAGAGCTTTTCAATACAACGGTGCAGTTCCTGACGCTACCGGCAGTGTCATCCACTGAAGTGTCAGGGCGCAAGTTTGACACAAGCACATCACGAGGGCGGTCAGCTCCGTGCTTGAGGTGGTGGCCGGCGCTTTCTCGTGACTCTCATTTGCCGCGGAATTACTGTGGAAGTTTGCTTCAAGTTTGCGAAGACCGGAGACCGCGATGGTTCTCTCGCAGCTCCGCCACGCCGCTCTTCACATCAATTGTTTGTTGGAGAACCATCACAGGAATCACATATTTAGCGTGAGTGGCGGCACGTTACTGAAGTCACGGCACACGACTAATTCGAGTGGCGACTGCGTTGTCATGAGCTGCATGACACCGTACCTCTTGCGAACGTTATCCCTTATGGCAACATGTGGCACCTCTCTCGAGGCATCATCAGGCAGGTCGTGATACAGCAACGTGCGAACCGTAACAATCGCTTCCTTGTAAAAAACAACAAAAAAACTGCATATCATCTGCACCAGTGATTCCTTGAACACATCGACGAGTATTATGAATTGTCAATAACACTGAATACCATATACTATGATTTTCTCTTCGCCACACATTTCGGAACAACTGTTAACAACTCACAGGTACAATTGAAGCAGTAGTAGTCAGGTTCCAGTGTAAACAAACAGTCATGGTAAATAACCTCGCCCGACGCACCGCAACACGCTATAATAGTCCTTATGTTCACAAATATAGATACTACTTTTCCTATAGTAGGTCAAAGAAAGGCTCACGAGCATACGAGGGAGCGATGTAAAAGTGCAAATGCATTTTGTACAGCTACTGGCATCACACTTCACAAGACAAGCTCTGTGCCACAACTACGAGGGTTTTATCGTACATTCTAATCACTGAGAAAGCCGTATGTATTGTAAGTCCAGGGATATTTTTAAAAACATTGGGAGTGAGCGTGGGTGTCTCTCTCCCACCAAGTCTGTGTTATATATATATGTGTGTGTGTGTGTGTGTGTGTGTGTGTGTGTGTGTGTGTGTGTGTGTGTGTGTGTGTGTGTGTGTGAGAGAGACACATATGTTTTTGTAAACACACACACGCACACACACACACACACACACACACACACACACACACACACACACACACACACACACACACACACACACACACACAAACACACACACACACATATATATTTGTATTGATATTTATTTATCTATTAATTTATATATAGATATAAGCCGAAATACACACACATTCACACATACGTTTTTTCTCTCTCTCGTATTATCTTTGTGTTTTAATTAAGTATCTCGTTTGATTTATACATTAATTGACCAATAGCTAATACCATCCGGGTCTCAGATTGGAATATTAGACTTTTTTTATTACTAAGAAAGTGATTATAAGTCATCCAAGTTATAATTAATGACTAATCACCGTAGTAATCAAAGTTGTTAATTAGTTATAATGAGAAGGCTGTGTAGGGCGAGATACTAGAGAGATAATTAGGGATGAACTACATTGAAGTCATTTCGAAAAATGGAAAAGCGTTAAAAAAAAAAAAAAAAAAATCGTATCGTGCTTGTCTAACTGTTATTCTTGTTATCTTTATCTGTCGGAAGAGAAGAAAGAAGAAAGTGGAAGAAGAGGAGGGAGAGGAGAAGGAGGAGAAAGAAGAAAAGCAAAAGTAACAAGAGCAAGAAGACAAAAGCAAGAGGAAGAGAAAAGGGAAAAGAGGAAGACAGGAAAATATTAGGACGAAGAGGAAGAAAAGGCGGA
>NC_061840.1:28920701-28923201 GCF_019202785.1 Penaeus chinensis
TCTCTCTCTCTCTCTCTCTCTCTCTCTCTCTCTCTCTCTCATTCCCTCTCTCTTTCTCTCTCTCTCTCTCTCTCTCTCTCTCTCTCTCTCTCTCTCTCTCTCTCTCTCAGCATAACGCCAATTGTAAATTCCTCCTCACATCTGATTTTCGCTTCGTACTTCCGAATGTTTAAAACGTATCAGTTGGTAAAAGACTAATTTAAAAAAAAAAAAAAAAAAAAAAGGTGTCATCACTGACTGACATAATTTTATCATCACCTGAAACACGCACATATCTTTTATCAATCTTATCTAAAACGACCTGGCATTTAAAGACAAGAACGCGTAATGAAAATTGCGGATATTGTAGATAATGATAATGACGAACATTGCATTTACCCGTTTTCTATGCAACGGACACGAAGGGGACACTCAGAAATAGTTACAAGACTTTTTGTGAAATTTTAGACAATGGTGAGAATAACGTGGAATATATCAATGGCAATAACAGCAGCTTAAAATACGTTTGGAAGAACGAGAAATAAGAAAGAAGAGAAAGAAGGAAGATAAGCAACAAAATACAGTTATAATGGGTCTTACACAAACAGGTCATATTGACAGTTATAAGGATAGTAATGATAAAGAAAACAATTATGCTAATGTTTATATATCTTTGAAAATAGTAATATTAAAGACGTAGATATTTATAGCAATAATGATCGTGATACTAAGTAATTCTAGTGCCATTGATCAAAAACAAAATATAATTGAATATGGCAACAATAAACAGAAAGTGATAATGAAGATAATGATTATAATGATGTTAATGACAATCATGATAATGATACTACTACAACTGCTACTACTACTAATACTACTACTACAAGTAATAACATGAATAATCATAATAATAATAATAGTAATAATGATAACAATAACATTAATAACAATAATAATGATGATGATAATAATGATAATAATAATAATAATAAAAATAAAAATAATAATAACAGTAATAATAATGATAATTATAATAATAATATTAATAACAACAATAGATCCACAATGCAAAAACTAGATTTATTGAAAATGAGACGACAATTTCGAAATCCACCTGGATTCCATCTTCAGACCTGTTTTTTTTCTAGAACAGTGTTTTACTATTTAAAATAATATAAATAATAATGAAAATAATAATAATAATAATACTAATAATACAAATGATAATGATAATAATGATAGAAATAATAATAATAATAATAATAATAATAATAATAATAATATAACAATGATGATAATGATAATGATATCAATAATAATAATGAAAATTATTACTGATAACAATTATGATAATAATTATGATAAGGATAATAATAACCATACTGATCATAACGATGACAATGATAAGAATAAGAATAATAAAAGCAATGATAATGATAACAATGATAATTACCATGACCATTTTCAACATCGTTCTTTCCGTCGCCTACTATCCTCTCGTTCTCCGTCATCAGGAAACAAACTACAACAATTCTAACATGAGCGAAACATGTTTACACCCCAAGCAACGCAGATGCCGCTGTTGTCATAGCAACCAAGGTCTTTTGTGTCGACGCTTTTTCCATGTTTACGGATTCGAATCCTTTAAAAAGTATTTATACATTTATCATTATTATTATTATTATTATTATTATTATTTTATTATTATTATTATTGTTATTATTATCATTATTATTATTATCATTTATCTTTATTATTATTATTATTCTATTATTACTATTATTATTATTGTTATTATTATTATCACTTATCCTTATTACTATCATTATTACTATCATTATTATTATTATTATAATTATTTTATCATTGTAATTATTATCATTTATCTTTATTTATTGTTATTGTTATTATCATTATTATTATTGTTATTATTATTATTATTATTATCATTGTCATTATTATTACTATTGTTATTATTATTATTATTATTATTATTATTATCATTACTATTACTATTACTATTACTATTACGGTTGTTATTCTTTTTGTTTTGCTTCTTATTTTGTTTTGTTTTTGTTTTTTGTTTACAGTGCAGATCTTTTTGTGCGAAATATTTGTGATTATATTTCATCTTCTGGGTATTGCTTATGGTACTATTGGTATTAATGAGTGTGTCTTGTCATGGTTACCATAATCATTATATTCTATTTTATTTTACTGATTTGGTAATGATGATACTTTTTACTAATGATGATAATAATGATAATACAAATAATGGTGATAATGAAAATGAGTGTGAGAATAACAATAACAATGATAAGAATAAGAACAATAATAATACTGCTAATGATAATGATGGTAGTACTGATGATGATGATAATAATAATGATAATGGTGATAATAGTAGTAATGATAATAATAAGGAAAATGATAACAACAATGATGATAATATTTGTAATGATAATATTGATAATAACAATAATGATGATGATAATGATGATACTTATAACAACAGCAATAA
>NC_061840.1:28938201-28940701 GCF_019202785.1 Penaeus chinensis
TATCAGCACTGCTTCCACTGCTATCTACTCGGTATTGTGTCCGGTTCTTTAGGTCTATGGTGTCTGTCACTCTCTTCTGTCCTATAACGACTGTCTCTGTTCTATAGTGCCTGTCACTCTTCTACTTTATAGTGTGTTACTCTCTTCTGTTCTATAGTGTCTATCGCTGTCCTGCTCTTTAGTGTCTGTCACTGTTCTGTTCCATAGTGCCTGTTACCCTCTCTTCATCTCAGTGTCTCTCACTCAAGCCTGTTCTATAGTGTCTGTCGTTCTTTTCTCTTCTATAGTGTCTATAGTCGCCATTATGGGACCATAATGATTTCGCAGATTCGTTATCTTCTTCGTCATCATCTTCTCTCGGATTATCTCAGTTAATTAGCGGTTTGGATTCTCAAGACCCTAGATGGGGTGAAGGGGGTGGGTGGGGAGGGGGGAATAGGGTGAAGGGGGTGGGGTGAAAGGAGGATGGGATGGGGGAGGGGAGGAGTAGGGTGGGGGGAGTGATCTAAAGGAGGGTAGGTGAGAGAGCGAAAATGACGCACACGCACACACACACACACACACACACACACACACACACACACACACACACACACACACACACAACCACCCACCCATCAACCCAACTCCACAAAAATAAACACCAAAAGAAAGAACAATAAAACACCACCAACAGCAACAACAACAACAAAAAAAAGGAATTCGGAAAAGAGAGAAATCGAGCGACCTGCCAACCCTCGCTCCAGCCTCGCACGTTGCCCAAAGCCCATGAACTCCGGCGCCTCCCTCAGCGTGGCCAGTCGACAGCCAACGCAGGAGAGAGCCCTTCAGGTACAGGACAGGCGCGTGTGCGTGACAGCTGATATGTGTGCAACGGCATGGATTGCATGTTGCATTTTTTTTTGTTTAGTTTTTTTGAATTCGTCAGGGTATTTTGGAATGCGGGGGGATAGAATGGGGTTTAAAATAGGTCGGGACTGGGTGTGTGTTGAGTGATTTTTTGTTTTTGTTTTTCTGGATGGGAGATGAATCTTATTGGTAGTTTATAAGGGGAGGAGTATGTAAAAGATAATATTTTATATGTATCTATATATACATATGTAAACTGTTTATATATACACACATATGAACAGTATATATGCCCGCACGCACGTACGCACGCACACTCACACATTTACACACACACACACACACACACACACACACACACACACACACACACACACACACACACACACACACACACACACACACACACACACACACACACACACACACACACACACACACACACACACACACACACACACATACACACACACAGACACACACACACACATTAATTTCTGCTGCCACACGCGTACAAATAAAATGCATGTAAACATGAAAAAGCGTTAATCTTACCTGAACAACTGTCACAATGGATTCCATCGTTTTGCCGCTTATTAACAGTCACGTGATTGTATTTAGATATACGCAAATCCTAAAAATCCTAATTTACTTACATCTCACGTGCTTTCCCACTTTCTGCAAAGCGGGTCAGACAAGGCTATAAACAACTACAGTTACGATAATAAAACAAAAGCAAAGCGCATAGCCGCTATTTAATTGATAAACTGGGTAACTACATTGTCAGTTATGCAGTTATTTCACTCGCTGGTAACTGGGGAAATCCTGTGATTTATGAGTAGGGTTATGTGACAACAGGGGTAGGTTTAATTGTTCGTGAAAGAGAGTACTAACTAACTTTGGTTTAATATTATTGTGCGAATCCTCTCTCTCTCTCTCTCTCTCTCTCTCTCTCTCTCTCTCTCTCTCTCTCTCTCTCTCTCTCTCTCTCTCTCTCTCTCTCTCTCTCTCTCTCTCTCTCTCTCTCTCTCTCTCCCTCTCTTCATCTATATATCTGCATTTCTACCTCTACATCTAAATCTCTATTTATCTATCTCTTTATATCTAATTATCTATATATCTTGATCAATTCATACATATTTGGTTTCTATATCGCCTTATCTCGAAGGATCGATAAATGATCATTGGATAGTTATCAAAGGGGGTGGGGGGGGGGATTCTTTCACCATTACAGACATACTGAACTGAAGTCAGATTTGTATTAATTCTGAAATTGAAACAATACCTGAGGTATGTGTTTTCATATTTGTTGTACAACCCTCCTATTATTTGATAACGTTACGTTTCAGAAAAAAAAAAAAAAACATTGTGAAAAATGATTAATGAGCTCGACACAATCACCGGCAGATTTTGTTAATAATTTTGTTAAACTAACTTCGCACACACACTCACACACACACACACACACACACACACACACACACACACACACATATATATATATATGATTATATTCATATATATATAAATATATTTCTCTCCATATACATAATCTATTTATAGATGCCAATCTGTTCTTTTTCTAAGATGGAGAGAGAGAGAGAGAGAGAGAGAGAGAGAGAGAGAGAGAGAGAGAGAGAGAGAGAGAGAG
>NC_061840.1:28955701-28958201 GCF_019202785.1 Penaeus chinensis
ATAATAAAACCTAGAATCAAATATTAGGAGCAGAGGCAGGTCAGTCTCGAGTCAAATGCCTCACTCTATCAATCATTTCTTCGTTAATATTGCACATAACTTTATAAATAATGTTACTCACCCACTTCACAACTTCATGAATTTCACAATTTGTTTTTAAATCCCACTACCGAATCCGAACTCCATGGGGGTAGTGAATTAAATGAACAATTCGATCCCCAATTATGATGGAATCGCAACACCAATAATTAAATCTATTTTGGCTGCAATTTAACTTGTTTTGCTCGACCTGTGCAACACTTCACTTATTACTGGTATATTCCCAGATAATCTCAAGGTTACTCCAGTTTGTAAATCAGGTTGCAAAATCAGTATTCATATCTATAGACCAGTGTCTCTTCTATCCTTAATAAGCTAAGTCTTAGAAAAAAAATGTATGTCAGACTGGGAAATGATGCACAGCAGTATCCCGTTAGGAATGAAACAACAGGAATGTCTTTTACAATCTATATCTATAAAACTTTTGATAATAAGGAATCCACTTTAGCTCAATCTAAGGCTTTTATTACTGTTAGTCACATTATGGTATTATCGACTCTGCTAACCACTCGCTTTATATTAAAGTCAGTTTCATATAATGGCTCCAACTCAGATCGACTTCATTTATCTCATGGCGTACCTCAAGGGTCACTGTTAGGCTCTCTTCTTTTTCTGATTTATATCAATGACTTTGAGAAAAACACTTCGTATCTAAAATTCATTTTGTGTGCTGATAACAGTGACGTTTATGCTTATTTGCTAGTAATGTTAGAACGTAAACACTTGTAAGGGAAACCGAGGCTAAATTTCTTAGAGTAATAGTTGATAAAAAGTCATCGTAGAAAAGTTACGTGAACAAAATAAGCATATAAAATATTAAACAATGTGTCATCCTGTACCATACGCATGATTTTTTTTTTATCATGAATGTATTCATTATTGATTAACTGAACCACACTTCACATACCGCTACAGTGAAACACTGAAATACTTATTAATATCTGCAAAAATAAACTATTCTCTGCGATCTCACTCACTATTAAGGCACCCAACTCTCAGTTCAAACCACTCAAAGATTTGTATCTTATATCACGCTGAAAATAAATGAAATAATCTCCCTTCACATCTACACAACGCTCCATCACTACTGTAACTCAAAAAAAATCTTAAAGACTCATTTCTTATATATATCTGCCTGGTTTCAGATATAAAACGTAAATACTGGTATGTTTTGTCACGCACACACACACATATACACAAGCACACGCACCCGCACACGCACGCACACACGCACACGCACACGCACACACACACACACACACACAAACACACACACACACACACACACACACACGACTACACAAACACACACGCGGACATACTTATACAAGGCGGCCTTATCGTCTCAGAATCTCTTCCCAGCGACCAATGACAAGGCTTCTTGATTATAGATTTTCAGTAATGAAAGCAGTCAATATCCCTGTTGGACGATGAGGCACGGAACAGGACGAGATGCAACAGGGGGGGGGGGATGATGTGAGAGAGGGGGGGAGGGAGTTAAAGAAGGGGGAGGGGATGATGCAACAGGGAGAGGGGGGATGGGGTGAGGGAGGGGGTAGGGGGTGGGGGAATGAGTTAAAGAGGGGGGGAGGATGAGGCACGGAGCAAATAGAGATGCAACAGGGAAGGGGGGGGGGGGGTGAGGATGATGAGAGGGAAGGCGGTTGAGGAAGAAGATGAGGAAGAGGTTAAAGAGAGGAAGAGAAGGAAGAGGGTTGAGGAGGACGGGGGAAAATGGAGGAGAAGACGAATGAGAGGAAGAGGTAGGAAGAAAAGGGGGAGGGAATTAAAGAGGGGAGGAGAACAGAGAGAGAGAAAAAGGAGGAGAAAGAGGAAGTGATGGAGAGGGGAATGGGAGGAGGTGGAGAGGGTTGAGGAGGGAAAGGAGGGATAGGGGGAGGGAGCAAGATTGAAGAGAGAGGGGTAAAGAGAGGCAAGATGAGGGGGTTAAAGAGAGGGAAGAAGAGGGGAAATGGGAGGAAAGAGGAAGAGGAAAGGGCAAATAGGGAAGGAGGGAGGATGGGGGAGGTTGAAGAGGGGAAATAGGTAGAAAGAGGAGGGGGGGAAGGGGGAATAGGGAGGGAGGGAGAATGAGAGAAGTTGAAGAGGGGAAAGAGGGGGAAAGAGCAGGGAGAAAAGGGAAATAGGGAGGGAGGGAGGATGGGAGACGTTGAAAAGGTGGATAGGGGAAATAGGAGGTGAGAGTGGGGAGGAGGGAAGGGGAGGGGGGAAAAATGGGTCAGAGAATGGGGAGGGGGAGCAAAATAAGTGAGAGTATGGGGGGGGGCAAAATAAGTGAGAGTATGGGGGGGGGGGGCAAAATAAGTGAGAGGAGTGCTTGTAATCGTGGGTGGTGGGTGCAGCACCGGATGGGGGGGGGGGGGGAGATGCTTCAAGATAA
>NC_061840.1:28973201-28975701 GCF_019202785.1 Penaeus chinensis
AACTCTCAGTGCACAAGAGATGCACTTTACTATATCTTCACCAGAAATACAATGTCTGTCACGGTATCTCTGAGGCAGTTATAATCGAAACTGGTCAGACATATCTTTTGACTTTATTATTATTATTATCAAAATTATTATTGTTGTTGTTATAAACACTATCATTATCATTATTGTTATTATTAACATTAACATTATCATAATCATTATTGTTATCATTAACATTATCATTATCATTATCATTATCATTCTTTATTTTATCATTATTTTTGTTATTACTATTCTTATTATCAACATATTTATCATCATTATCACTTTCATCATTATCATCTTCACTATCAATATTTTTACCATCATGATCATTATTACTATCATTATCATTATCATCATTATCACTATCGCCCTAGTCATTGAGTCACTTAGCCCGGCCTTCTAGCTTTCGACCTTTAGCCAAGATTGACTCGATCCCATTTATACCATCCTCTTTATGTGACGCTGTTTATAAGAACACAGAATGGGAGATTTAAGACTATTAATATCTTACCTAGTGACTGAAAATAAAACACATGGTGAAAGATGGCAAGAAAGTGTTTTGTGTTTACCTTGTCCCTTCGCTGTCGCATTCCCCTGTAAAATTAGTATTTCTCTAATCTAAGGTCATATTGGTTGGAACCGATATGACCGTAGATAATCTTTATGCTGGGTCATGTGATCAAGCTGGGTCAGCAAAGGTAATTTAAGAATAAATGTATAGTGAAATCATCGTTTTGGTCCGTAGAGTTTAGTCAATAATATCAAGTCAGGCGTTTACATGTTACATTATATATTCATGTAACGAGTCCTGTTCATTACTGCATTTTAAGGCCGAAATATGACCGTCGTTTAGATATTGTTGGGATCACGTTGATGTAATTTCTAAATGATATAACTCGTCTTTGAGCTCAGACAATCGGACAAATATCTCTCTTACACCTTCTCTCTTTTCCCCACACTTCCTCCCACCCTTTTCCCTCTCAGTCCTCCCCCTCTTACCCCTTCTATATTTTCCCCACTCCCCCTCTCGTCCCCTTCCCCCTATTTTTCCTACCTTTTTTCTCTCTTCACCACTCTTCCTCTCACCCCCTCCCTCTTATCCAATCTCCCTCTCTCTCTTCCCCTTCCCCCTATATTTCCTACCTTTTTTCTCTCTTTCCCACTCTCCCTCTCACCCCCTCAATCTCAACCCCTCTCCCTTCCTCTCTTCCCCCATTTCCTCCCCTCCCTTCCCCCTCACATTCCATCTCCTTCCTCTTCTTCCCCATCCCACCCCCTCTCCACCTCTCTCTCTCAGCCACCGGAACCGACCTCACCCGCAGAAACATCTTCATCCCCACTTATCTCTCTCACCCCTTTTCTCTCTTCCCCACTCTCCCTCCCATCCCTCTCACCCCTCTCTCTTTGTCCCTCTCACCCTCTCACCCCTTCTACCTCCCTCTAACCCCCTATCCCTCCCTCCCGCCCCCTCTCCCTCCCTCTTACCCCCTCTCCCTCCCTCTCGCACCCTCTCCTTCCCTCTCCCTCCCTCTCACCCCCTCTCCCTCCCTCTCGCCCCCTCTCCTTCCCTCTCGCCCCCTCTCCTTCCCTCTCCCTCCCTCTCACCCCCTCTCCCTCCCTTTCGCCCCCTCTCCTTCCCTCTCCCTCCCTCTCACCCCCTCTCCTTCCCTCTCGCCCCCTCTCCTTCCCTCTCCCTCCCTCTCACCCCCTCTCCCTCCCTCTCGCCCCCTCTCCTTCCCTCTCCCTCCCTCTCACCCCCTCTCCCTCCCTCTCGCCCCTCTCCTTCCCTCTCCCTCCCTCTCACCCCCCTCCCTCCCTCTCGCCCCCTCTCCTTCCCTCTCCCTCCCTCTCACCCACTCTCCCTCCCTCTCGCCCCCTCTCCTTCCCTCTCCCTCCCTCTCACCCCCTCTCCCTCCCTCTCGCCCCCTCTCCTTCCCTCTCCCTCCCTCTCACCCCCTCTCCCTCCCTCTCGCCCCCTCTCCTTCCCTCTCCCTCCCTCTCACCCCCTCTCCCTCCCTCTCGCCCCCTCTCCTTCCCTCTCCCTCCCTCTCACCCCCTCTCCCTCCCTCTCGCCCCCTCTCCTTCCCTCTCTCTCCCTCTCACCCCCTCTCCCTCCCTCTCTCCCCCTCTCCTTCCTCTCCTTCCCTCTCTCCCCCTCTCCCTCCCTCTCGCCCCCTCTCCGTCCTTCTCACCCCCTATCCCTCCCTCCCGCCCCCTCTCCCTCCCTCTTACCCCCTCTCCCTCCCTCTCGCACCCTCTCCTTCCCTCTCCCTCCCTCTCACCCCCTCTCCCTCCCTCTCGCCCCCTCTCCGTCCTTCTCACCCCCTATCCCTCCCTCCCGCCCCCTCTCCCTCCCTCTTACCCCCTCTCCCTCCCTCTCACACCCTCTCCCTCCCTCTCACCCCCTCTCTCCCTCCCTCTCACCCGCTCTCCCTCCCTCTCCCCCCCTCTCCCTCCCTCTCACCCC
>NC_061840.1:29010701-29015701 GCF_019202785.1 Penaeus chinensis
ATGAAATTATTTATGTGATCACTGCGACTTTTACAACAAAACAATTAAAAGCAGTAATAGCCACATAAAGAGATTTGATAGAAGCATTGTCAACAAGGGGAAACTATAATCGACAAAGAGTTGATAACATCATTTGATAATCCGACAGTATCAATATAGATTTATTTTGATAAGAATCGAAGTCCACAAAATATATGAACGTTGAATATAGTCAGATATTACCTCGACCCTCACCATACGAAGGGAAATACGAACAACAAAAAAACACTATCTTAAAATGTTATGAAAGCTACATTCCAGTTTTCTTTTTCCTATACTATTTTCCTCTATCTCTTTTTAGCGATCTTACAGAACAAAGAAGCATATTTTCCGAGAATAAGTCTGTTTGTTTAGTAAACACAACGTAGGGGGGACTATAGTGACTCCTTAGTTCCTTGGATAAAAAAAAAAAAAAAAAAATTCTTTGGATTTTGGAAGTGTTGTAAATATTTGATCATTGCCGTAGAAGATTGTTTTGTATGTTTGTGTGTCGGTCTCTCTCAATCTTTATTTTCTCTCTGTTTCGTTTCCCTTTATATCTTTTTATTTTATTTCTCCGTCTGTCTGTCTGTCTGTCAATTTGACTCTCTCTTCTCTCTCTCTCTCTCTCTCTCTCTTTCTCGTTTTCCCTCCTCTCTGTCTCTGTCTCTGTCTCTGTCTCTGTCTCTGTCTCTGTCTCTGTCTCTGTCTCTGTCTCTGTTTCTGTCTCTCTTTCTCTCTCTCTCTTTCTCTCTCTCTCGCCCTTCCCCCCTTCACTCTCTCCCTCTCTCTCTGTCTCTGTTTCGCCCCTCACCCCTTCCCTCTCTCCCTCTCTTTCTCTCTCACTCCATCCACCTTACGCCTTTCATTCCTACAAAACATCCCCCCCTTGTTTTACTTACCTTACGACTCATCCGCTGGAAAATGAGCTCCCGTTGAAACAAATACAATTTTAAATGATGAACAAATACCCGACAACGAAACTAAAGACCAAAGAACAAACGCATCGAGAGTGGCAGAGAGCAGCATGGTGTTTGTGTGTGTGCCATAGAGCTTATTGTTGTCTGGGTATAAATAACAGGCGAGCGGGTTAAGCGTGAGGTGTGCGTGGAGGCTCCGTGCGCTGAACGAATCTCTTGTTCTATGTTTTTGTAGTTTGTCTTTTTTTTTGTTCGTTTGTTTTTGTGTGATTTTTGTCTTTTTTTGTTCGTTTGTTTTTGTGTGATTTAGATATTCTTGTTTTGGGTTGTTTGTTTTTGTTTGTTTTCGTTATAGGCATTGGTTCAGTTTCCTCATCATTATGTATATTATCATCAATATCAACAGTTGCAACATTGTCATCATCATTTTATTATTATTATTATTATCATTATCATTATTATTATTATTATTATCATTATCATTATCATTATCATTATTATTTTTATTATTATTATTATTCTCACTATTATTATTATCATTATCATTATCATTATTATTATTATCATTATTATTACCATTATTATTATCATCATTTTCATCATTATTGTATTATTATAATAATAATGATAATTATAATAATGATAACAATAAGATAATAATAATAGTATAGATGCTAATAATAACCATTATTGTAATTATCATTATCATCATCTTTATTACTGTTGATATAGTATATCAATATTTTTATTATACGCAACATCCTCATCCTCATTATTATTATTATCCTTTCTATCATTACTGTTTTGATTGGTAATAATAATGATAATAACAATACCAATAGTGAAAATAACAATAATGATAAAGATGATGATAATAATTACTGTTGTTATCATTATCATCATCATTATTATCATTATTTTCATTATTATTTTCATTATCTTCATCACCATCATAATCATCATTATGATTATCATCATCATTATCATTATAATTTTATCATTATTATCATTATTATCATCATCATCATCATCATTACCATCATCATCATCATCATCATCACCATCATCATTATCATTATCATTATCGTTATCATCCTCATTATCAATCTATCATCATCATCATTATTATTACCATCATTGTCAACATTATCATTATCCTCATCATTCTCATCACTATCATAATTATCATCCTTATCATTACCATCACTATTATCATTATCATCACCATCATTACCATTTGTCTATTTCATTTTATTCCATTTCTCTCTGCTCCATTTCTGTTAATCGCCCCGGACTTTCATTTGCATTTAGTCTATTTAAAACAATCGCTCCCATTTTAGAACAATTATTTAAGTTACCCCTTCCTCTCCCCCATCTTTTAAAACATGTATTTAGAAAACGTACCAATTTCCCCTTTTCATTATATTATTAAACACTTTTTTTTTTGGTTTTTTGTATTCCCTTTAGTTCGTTCAGTTAAAAAATACGTAGTATGAAATACACGATAGTAGATATTTTCTGGATTCAATGCATTGTTTTATTACAATTATTTTTTTTTTTTTATGATTATTATTGTTATTTAGAATGTTTATAGAATAGATTGTTTAAGTTGTATGTCTGCTGTTTAAATTTAAGAATAAACACATACAGACAGACAGACCGAGATAATCTTATTGAGATACACGTATAGTAAATAAAAAGGATATTGAAATACGTGGGAAAAATAGAAAACAGTGATTTTGGAAATGTGAATCCGCTCTCATCATTAAATATGAAGCATCTGGCTCAGGCTCGAGAAAGATTTATCTGTTGACCTACATTTTATTTTGACATTTACGGACTGATTTAGTGTAATTAGTACCAAGTTTCAAGAGAAAAACAAAGCACCAATTTAACTAAATTTTTAAAAATCCCTTTCTTTAACTCATAATAATAAAAAAAAAGAAAAACGAAAGAGAGAGATAAAATAACAAATAGATATACCTAAAAGTATCAGTTAACAATCGCATACGAAGTTTTGGATGCAACAGAGAATCAACAGAGTTTAATCAGTTCCTTTTAATCTGCCGAGAATTCTACTAAAGAGACTATAGAGTTAAAGTTAAAGCTGAATTCTTTTTGGTCTTTCGATGACTCTTTTAAATACTTTAATTAAGTTCGATGAAAGTAATTTTGTAACGATTAGTTCCATGTTTATCTTTTTCGTTTTTTTGGGATTAGTGTGATGTACAATCTGTGGTGCAAATTTGGCATTTGTGATAATAACTAAAACAATGATGATGATAATAATGATGATGCTTTTAATAATAGTCATTCGCAAAATTATCTGCCTGTATTGCTTGTTACTTTTTTCGCTCGTTAAGTGGGTTGTAGAGCTTTTTCTCACTCGTTGTATCCGGTTGTAAAACTTTTTTCTCGCCCGTTATATCTGGTTGTAGAACTCCCCTCGTTCGTTATATGCGGTTGTGAAGCTTGCCTCCTTCTGGCGTGTTCCCCTGCAGTGCACCGGGTTCATTCAGTTCCTGCATCACAACAAGGCAATTGACAACACAGCAGGAGGTCGGCGAAAGCGTGTGTCTTACCACGGGAGTAGTTTCTTCCGCGTGTTAGCTCCTGGGGGGTCGTGTCCCTTGCTTATGCTTTAAAGAGGTGTGGAAGGACATGTATGGATGGATGGATGCTTGAAGGTGCGCGTGTGTGTGTGAATGTATGTATGAATGTATGTAGAGTGTGAATGGTTTATGCATGCGTTTATGTGTGTACATGTTGTATGTGTGTGTGTTAAAATGTGCATGTAGCCTATTTATATGTGAGCATATGTATGTGCATAGATATGGGCATGTGAATATATGCACTTTTTTTCTCCTCGTTTCTTTTCTTTCCTTTTTCGTTTTGTTTTTTCTTATTTCTTTCTTTAGACCACCAATGATTTTTGAATGGCATAATGATATTCTTTATCGCGCAATGTACAACTGAAATACCGCCTTTATGAAAATAAGAAAAACAAAAAAAAAAAAAATAACCATTCCACAATAATGTCTGGAAAGGAAAAGGAAGAAAGGAAAGAGTTGAATTAGATCCCTTTCGGAAATTGAGAAACACAATCACTGTCAATAAAAGTTCACTCTTCTGGTTATTAATCTCTGTTCCGACCATTTTCTTTTAAAAAGAACAAAAAATTAAGGAAATATTTTCCTTCTGGTAATTCAAATTCTGGATAAGGGATGAGTGACGTGTTTTTTGTTTCCTTTTTTTTTTTTTTTAGATTTACTAAACCTCCGCGTAGCCGATTTTACGTTCATTACGTTCATGTTTACATACACACACACCTTCACTAATCAGTCTTAAGGCCTGTTATTTGATCATTAACCCTGTCCTGTTCTTTGCACACACTCGAGGTGAATATGAAAAGAATGTGAAAATGAATAAGACAATGAATCGCGTGCTTGTAAGAAAACGCTTAACCTTTTATACTCAGGATCCCTTAAGTGTCAAACGTCTTTTGTTTTTCAGATGTTTCGACGGATCCTTCATTGTTTTTAACCTTTATTCACATGTTCAAGATATGCTTTAGACGTAATGAGAATGAAAAATAAAAATATCATAAGGGATGATAAAGATAATGGGGATGATAAATATTAACAATGATTTAGAGAAGAATCTTGGGGAAAAAAATACAATTGCCATTTGAATTAAGTACAATTTACATTGCTAAAATATATATCAAATGCGGAGGCTTGTATAAAAAAAAAAAATCCTTTCGTTTATATGTGCCTCAAACATCGAATATAAACGGCAAACATGAAACAGACATTCAGGAAACGAAAGAAACATTTAACAACGCAAAGATTCGGGTGAAAAGAGGTACAAGACACGAAAAACTCTCACACAAGTTCCGCGAAAAGCGCTTATCGACGATCCTATTTAGGGTTCCTAAATATAAGTAACGGACAGGCATGTGTGTGGTTTTGAATCTGTGTGTATGTGTGTGTGTGTCTATCTAAGCATCAAAATAGTTGTTGGATTAATTATATAGATACAGACAAATATGCACACAAATAA
>NC_061840.1:29023201-29025525 GCF_019202785.1 Penaeus chinensis
CCTCCTTTTCCCTCCTTTTCCCTCCCTCTTCCTTCCTTTTCCCTCCCTTTTCCTCCCTTGCCTTGAAATCCTGTAGGGGAGCGAACCATGGTAGATGTTGCTCTCTAACTATCATAACCTCCAACTTGCGGGATGGGAGAGAGAGCCAGGTCGACAATTTGATTAATTAAGGTTGCTTTGGAAGGCACGCTGTGAAGGTGAGAGGGTGGGGGGGGGGGGGGAGAAGACGAAGAGAGGGAAGGAGGGAGAGAGGGAGGGAGGGGATATGGGGAAGGAGGAGGGAGGAAGGGGGGAGATAGGGAAGGAGGGAGGAATGGGGGGGTATGGGGAAGGAGGGAAGACGAAGAGAGGGAAGGAGGGAGGGAGGAGGAGGGGGAGATGGGAAATGAAGGAGGAAGGGGAGAAGATGGGGAAGGAGGGAGGAATGGGGGGGGGTTATGGGGAAGGAGGGAGGAGAGAAGACGAAGAGAGGGAAGGAGGGAGGGAGGAGGGGGAGATAGGGAGGGAGGGAGGAAGGGGGGAGATGGGGAAGGAGGGAGGAAGGGGAGGAGATGGGGAAGGATAAAAGACGAAGAGAGGGAAGGAGGGAGGGAGGAGGAGGGGGAAATGGGGAAGGAAGGAGGGAGGGTAGGAGATGGGAGAGGAGGGAGGAATGGGGGGGTATGGGGAAGGAGGGAGGAGAGAAGACGAAGAGAGGGAAGGAGGAGGAGGAGAAGGAGGGAGGAAGGGGGGGGGATGGGGAAGGAGGGGGAAAGGAGGGAGGAAGGAGGGGAGATGGGGAAGGGGGAGGAAGGGGGAGATGGGGAAAGAGGGAGAAAGGGTAGATGGGGAAGGGGGAGTGGGGAAAGAGGGAGAAAGGGGAGATGGGGAGGAAAAGAGAGGAGTTGGGTGTGGGAGGGAGGACCGGAGGAAGGGAAAAAGGGGAGGAAGTGGGGAGGGAGGGAAGAAGGGAGAAGGAAGGAGGTAGGGCAAGAAAAGTATCAATCTGTCTATTCATTTCTGTTTCGGAAACTTATACTTGTATACTTACCTAATATATATAGATAAACACAAGCATTTATTTAAACCAAGAAAACAGTATAGTAAGTAAACAAGAAGAACAACTGAACCGTCGAAAAGTATAATAAATCAAAGAAACGCTAAAAAAAATCAAACCAAAACAAGTAACAATAAATGAGGCAAAAAAAAAAAAACCTTATTCGCACACCTGAATCCATTTAAATCGCACTCACCGACGGTCCCCTTCTCTGCCCCTCCCGGATCCGAAGCTTCTGAAGCAGTTTGGTGAAGCGTATCATGCACGTTACTGAACTCGGTGGAAATGCTTCACCGACGTGTTTCATGGGATTCAGTGTATGGCAGGGGAGAGCCGTTGCATTTATCGGTACGTGAGCCATGGGTTTTAGTTGTGATTTTCAGCCATGGCGTTGTGGAATAAAGGAATAAAGTTTTTTTTGTTATGTTGAGTATTATTTACAATGTTTGGGTTTCTGAATGGCCACAGGATAGAATCGTGATGATGTTAGAATGATAAGAATGAGGATGATAGGAATATTCATGAATAATAATTGTAAAGAAGATGATGATGATGATGAGGAGGATAATGATAATAATTCAATAATGGTAATTATTATATTAATGACAATGATAAAATAATAATAATAATAATAATAATATTAATAAAAATTATGATGACAATGACGATAATAATAATAATAAGGATAATAATGACAATATTAATGGTACTACTACTGCTCCTAATGACAATGATAATGATGATAATAATGCTAACAATAATAACAATAGTAATGATGATAATAATAATATTGATATAACCAATATTGAAAATGCTGATAATAATGGTAGTGATGATGATGATAATAATAATGATAATAAGAATAATGAAAACAGCAAATATGGCAATGATGATAGTCATAGCAATAATGATGATAATGATAATAGCAATAACTTATATTACTATAATGCAACAAATATACATAATAATCATATAATAATCAAATATAATGAATATAATGATGGTATAATATTCATGATGATAATAGTGATCACAATATTGTCGAGGATAATAATGAAATGCTTATGTAAAGACTGTTGATGCATTTATTATTAATAGAAGGGCCAAGACTGGGAGTAACTCAAACGTAAATATGGTTGAACCGCCCAGGGAGAAGGTCGGCTTCAAGTCCAATCTCGTCTTCTCTCTCTCTCTCTCTCTCTCTCTACTCTCTCTCTTCTCTCCCTCTCCTCTCTCTCTCTCTCTCTCTCTCTCTCTCTCTATCGCTTTCGCTCTCTTCTCTCTCTCT
>NC_061841.1:0-2500 GCF_019202785.1 Penaeus chinensis
GGAGGGAGAGAGAGATAGAGTGTGTAGGGAAGCGAGCCATATTACATGTTCAAACTTTATACAAACACTTTATTGCCAACATACAAATCGAAGAAATTAAATGAGAGACCGTGTGTTTGTGAAGAAGTGTTAACTGGTGTTTCCCATGACTATAAACAAATTTATATATAACGCATTTCAGTTGTAAAATAAAAAGCACTGCTTGTTTTCTCTGGTGAAAAAATAACCACAATAGAAATGAGCTGGTCCTCTAGTAACGTATTTCAGGCTTAATTTAAAGGTAAATGGACGGAGCTTAAACGACGTAATATAGCACGAATCCTTGACGAAAGTCTGAACGGCTCTCCCAAGCGTTTGAAAAAATGCAACGCGTCGGTACTTTTCTTGATCTACCAAAGGACTCGGCTCAATACGACATAGTGGGGATATTATTTTACAATGTAATGCTATCAGGATGAACACTTCAAATTATATTTTTTAAAAACGATATGTGTGATGACTAACCTTTTGCTGGTTCTTCCTTGCCTTCCTGTTTAATGAATTGGAATCCATTGGCTGTCGCTGATCAGTAGTCGCACAGTTTCGGAGTCAACAGATGCAATGATTTGTCTTCAGACATCCAGTACCTAACAACAACTAGCCCGCCTAAAATCTCACCCGCATTGGCGAGAAAATAACGGATATCCCAATCAGCCTAACCGCGGAACGAGACTGTTTACCGTTATTTATGCTGGGCGTTAATATAACGGACGTCCCAGTTAGTCTCACAGTGCAATGAGATTGTTTACCGACAATTTTGATTTATGCTCTAATGTAATATATTGAATGCACTCTTATAATATGTAAATATGTATAGCGCATTACCCTTACATTCATCTGGAAATAAAATTCTGGTTTATTCTCGAATGTATGAAATATAAACTAGACACATTTTATAAAATCCAAATACTTCCCAGCAACTGATCGTTAAAAAGTACCTAGTTTGGCTGTGTTCATTAACGCGCTTAAGAAATTATTGACTACTAGCGGTCAGAACCAGAAACTGAATTTCTTAAATGATATGTAAAACAATACAATACAGACAAATCAAGATAGACACATGTGCAATTAATATCCAATAACTAAACTATGTCGATTTATATGTAAGGATAATGATTCTTTACCTACGTATGCATAAATAAGAGGTAACACGGGTGTGTGTGATGTTAACAGTCAGGACGGTCACTTAAAATAAAACAATAACGTCACAGTGCAACCGATTGGTACTAATTTTCCCATGTCCGATTCTCACACGACGTGTCCATTTTTTGTTTTACTGATGAAATAACCTAACTAACCTAACCTAAGAACCAAACCTAAACCTAACCTAACCTAAACCTAAACTAACTACCTAAACAGAGAGGGAGAGAAACAGCGAGAGCGAGAGAGAGAAGAAGAGGGAGAGAGAGACAGAAGAGAGGGAGAGAGGGAGAGACAGACAGAGAGAGGGAGAGAGGGAGAGCAGAGACAGGGAGAGGGAGAGACAGACAAACAGGGAGAGGGAGAGACAGACAGACAGGAGAGGGAGACAGACAGGCAGAGAGGGAGAGCAGAGGAGAAGAGAGAGAAGATAGGGATAGAGGGGAGAGAGAGAAGAAGAGAGAGGAGGAGGAGAGAGAGAGGGGAGAGAAAGCAGGAGAGAGGGAGAAAAGGGGGGAGAGAGAGGAGAAAGAGAGAGGGGGAGTGGGGGGAGAGAGAGAGAAAGAGAGAGGGGGTGAGAAAGGAAGAGAGAGAAGAGAGAAGAGGATGGAGGGAGACAGAGAGGGGGGGGAGGAGAGAGAGAGAGGGAAAGGGGGAGGGAGAAAGGAGAGAGAGAGAGTGGGGGTAAGGAGGGCGTAAGAGCTAGGAGAATGAGAGAAAGGGAGGGAGAGAGGGGGGGGTCAGAGAGAAGGAGAAAGAGATAGGGAGGGAGAGAGAGAGGAAAGGAGACAGAGAAGGAGGGAGAGAGAGAAGAGGGGGAGGGAGGGAGAGGGAGGAGAGGAGGGAGAGAGAGGAGAGAAAGAGGAGGAGAGAGAGCAGAAAGAGGGAGGGAGGGAAACAAAGAGGGAGGGAGAGAAAGAAAGAGGGTGGGAGAAAGAGAGGGGGGGGATAGAAAAAGAGAGAGGAGAAGGTTTTTATAAAGGTTTAGTTTGATTCCATTTGATACAATGGATATTCTTGGCGTGACATATTGTCTGTTTTATTTTGCTTCGAATGCAGGTCAGCAAGACTGCTAGACGAGATCGCTACCGCTGCCCCACACAGCACACAGAAAAAAGGAGGGAGGGAGAGAAAGAGAGGGAGGGAGGGAGAGAGAGAGAGAAAGAGGGAGGGGAGAGAGAGAGAGACAGACAGACAAAGAGAGAGAGGAGACGACAGACGAGGAGAGAGACAGACGAAGAGGAGAGAGAGACAGACGCAGAGAGAGGAGAGAGAGGGGGAGAGGGAGAGGGGGGAGAAAGTAAGAGAGAGAGAGGGGGAG